>NC_135796.1:6715000-6745000 GCF_051106095.1 Pogona vitticeps | reverse complement strand
TTCTCTACTAAGTCTACCTGGGTCTTCCTGGTTATTGTCTGTTAGTCTTCCATCCAAAAAAACCTCCTGCCCCTGTTTGGTTTCCACATAATCAATGTGTTCAGAGTGGTTCATTCACTGGGAAAAAATATGTTCCAATCTGAGAAGAGAACTATCATGCAAGTATCTTCGAGGTCATCTTCTGCCTTCGGGTCACATAGGGGTGCTACCTTCTTCCAAGATATCTGCATTTAAAAACAACAAACAAAACAACCCCTTGGCTTTAAATGTGTGCATGCTGGTAGACAGAAGCTACTCGTGGAGCAAGAAAGGAGGCTCTTTACACCAGAATTGTACACACACACACACACACACACACACACACACACACACACACACACACACACACACATTATGGTGCAGGGTTTTATTGACTCCATTTCACTTCATTTCTGCGCTGCCTTTTTCCCAATTAAGGGGCCCCAGGCAGCTCACCGATTATTCAAAGACCAATCCAGTTAAATGCACAATAAATCATTACAACATTAAAAAAAAAAGAATTGAGCATATGGAGAGCTGACTGGATAGCTCAGTGGTTTAAGTAAGAGGTTGGGAATTCGATTCCCTACGGTGACTCTTGGAGAAGAACCAGCCTGCATGGCCTTGAGCCCAAGGCACCGTCCCAGGGCACTCTGGGAAGAAGGGAAGGGGAAGCCACGTCTGTGTATTCTCTACCGAGAAACCCTAGAGAGGGTCACCATAGGTCACAATAGACTCTGCAGCACAGAGTTGTCATTATTATTATTAGTCTCAAAATAATACTGGAGAGTATTTTAGTCACTTTCTCTTATTAAATAGTAGGTGGACAAGTGGATGGGGATGAGCAGTAATGGGTTTCTGATCATGGTGGTGAGTTGCAGCTCTCCTCCTTGCTCACTAGCAGCTATGCCAAAATTTTTACATGAAACCCACCCCATTCTGCTTTTCCAGGCAAAAATTGTAACTTTCTCCACTCTCTTTCAGAAAGCTGCACTCCATATGTAAAGGTAAGAAAAATGTGGGCAGATTGGGAGAGAACCTTCTCTGTCGCTGCTTCTGGGCTTTGGAACTCCCTCCCACAGGAGACCAGGCTAGCCCCATCTTTGCTGTCCTTCTGCAAGCAAAGACCTTTCCTTTCGGACAGCCTTTCTCTTAGTAACTAACTGTCTGAGTGGGGTTGTTTGGAATAGATTCTTGTGCCCTCCTGCATTGAATGTGTTTTGATGTTGCTTCTGTTTACCATCTTTTATTGTGCTATTTGTTTGATCCTCTTACGTAAATATTTGCATATTTATTGCTTCTAGCTTTAAATATTGTCTGAGTGCTGTAAGCTGCCTTGAGTCCTTTTTTAAAAATAAAGCAAATAAATAAATTCTGCCAATATTTATTTATGAGTGTAGAGTTCTGTGGATTGTGACGCCCATATATACGGACCAAACTGAACCGATCCTCTCAGAAGACAGAATTCAATGAAAAAGACAACGCTAAGAAAAGAGGAAGGCAGCGGGAAGAGACGAGAAACTTCGCCTGAGTTCACTGACTTAGTTAAGAAAGCCGAGACCTTTCTTTTGTTAAGACCTGGGCAGGACTGTTCATGACAGTAGCTTTTGGAGATCATTAATTCGTCTGGTCGCCATAAGCTGCCAAAGACAGAGATAGGAAAACAGAGAGAGAGAGAGAGCAAGAGTGTGTGTGTGAAAAAGCGAGCGCTCTTTCTACTTTGGTCGAGAGGGAGTTCCACTTCCTTCTCAGCAAACATTTGATTTTGCAAAAGATTGGTTGGAGGGAGTTCAGTACAAAAGCCTGCTCGCTGAGAGAGAGAGAGAGAGAGAGAGAGAGAGAGAGAGAGACTGTGTGTGCCACTCTTGATTAAGTGTTTTCCACCAAGGATGCAGTCGGACATGAGATAATGAGGCTCCGTCCCAGCGCTGGCTCTCCTTCAAGCGCCCTCCCCTCCCCTCTCCCCCCCACCCCCGGGACTAGAACTGTCGCCAGTTCACAAAACCCTCCGTGTCGGGGCCGCACCACGCTACTCGCCTCCAATTTGCCCCTACAAAAGCCGATCCTCCGATTCCCTCTTGACCGACCAGCCCAGAGAGCCAACAATCCAACCGTACTGTTTAGTTTTGATTCATTTCTGGACTAATTAACCTCCCTTCTTTTCACGTGGCCCAATTAATCTGCAATGTATGTCAAAGGTCTTCAGTCCACTCGAACCCTTTGTTAGGATGCTTCCCCCTTCCCCCCCCCCATTGATCTTATGAGGACCCGTGTGGGAGTGTGTGTGTGTGTGTGTGTGTGTGTGTGTGTGTGTGCCTGAGTGTATGTGAGCCGGCGCCTGCTTGGAAAATCTGCACATCCGATCCAAGCCTCTACAGTGAGTTTTTCTTTCTCAATGTAATGCGATTTGTCTAATTCCCATTTTACGCTTCCCTCGCCTTACCGTCCTTAAAAGGCTGGGATTTGTTGTGCGTGCGTGTGTTGTTTCAAAGGATCCGAAAAGTTTAAGCCGAAGGAAAATCAATGTTGGTATTTTAAAATTGTTGCAAATCCTTAGTTTCGGGACTTTGGCTGACTTTTGATAGAAGAGGCTTTGAGACTAGAACCCCGCATCTTAAAAACACTCGAGTTTATGTCCCGTCGGTAAGGGGAAAAAAGTCATGGAAAATAATAGTATTCTTCAAAGTTGGATTCTGACTATCTGAGCGGTCCTATGCATATTTTCTCAGAGGTTACCCTTCTGAATTCAGTACAGATTACTCTCCGGAAGGTATATAAGGGATTGAAGCCTGACCCGACAAGCCCACACCTGTTTGTTCATAATTTAGACCCCCTGAGATCACGGGCACCGGGCACCGCTGTACCCCTAAGTAGATGTGCCTAGGCAGGCTTAGCCTAATCTCCCTTCCCTTTGAAACCGCTTAGCCCCGCTGAAATTGGCCACGGTTAACCTGCCACGCTGGTTTCAGCGAACTTAGTTCGGATGCAACCCAATGGGCGAGGGAGACGCTGCAGAAATCTCGACATATGTCTCTCGTGCTTATTTTTGCATTAGTTCTTGGTGGGGGGCAGGGGAGAAAGGAGACAGAAGGGTTGCTGGAGGTTTTTGCTTTTTTTATTATTGTTATTTTCTTCCCCAGCGACTCTGGCGAGCAAATCTAGAGGAATTTATTAGCTTTTAGGCCCATCAGAGGAATAAACATTGATTTTATTGACCTAATTATGGCCCAAGTGACCCCTTCCATCCATCAGGCAAAATGAACTCCGAGGAGAAGAGATTTTGCCATGAAGGAGAGAGGCCGGGAAAAGAAAGAGGAAAAAGAATGTTTTTTTTTTTTCGAGAAAGCGGAAGAGAAAGAAAGAAACAAACAAAGAAAGACATTTAAACTGTTGGAACGTTTTCTTTGTGTCTGTTTCCCTAAACCGAAATCCAAAGAAGAAAAAGGAAAACCCTCTATTGTAGTAGGAAGGAGATGAGAAAACGGCATCTGTGTTGCAAACCCCATCTCGCTGGTGGATGGAGAGCCGGCTGGTCAATTTGGCTAAATGAGCATTAAACAAGCAGACGGCGGTGCTGACTCTTTGCCCGAGTTACATTTCCTCCGGTGAAGTGCTGGGGGAAGGGGGGGGCCTCCAGTTGCTGAGCATCTATTATTTAAACAAATAAGGTGCTATTTCAGCTTGACGGGAGAAGTTTTCAGGACGCCGACAAAATCCTTAAAAGTAATTTTGCCTCTCGGTCTGGCTGCCGGTCTGGCTGCCGGACGGCCGTTCTCCCTTCCCTTCCCTTCCCTTCCCCACCCCCCACGGCCATTGAAAACTTGTCAAGTATGGGAAACCAGTGACTTAAAAAGTTGGAGCTGTGCTGTTCCGATTCTGATTGCTCAGTCACACCTGCAAATCAACATGCATATGTGCACGTACATCTCTGCTTGTCGAAACATTAAGTCTGCTTACACGCAAGCTGCCTGGGCTTCTCGGATGTGAATGCAGCAGCTTTAGAACCCAGCCATTTGTTACAATGGCTACGTGTTGGACTAGAACTGGGACCATTGATAAGGAGACACACACACACACCCTCCCCATCCCAGCTCACGGACTGTCCTTGCGACATTTGGAATGTGTCTGCTGAGTTATTTCCTCTTTCTTCCTGGGAGCTTCGGAGATCATCTGGACTTTCCTCCTCCCCATGTTCATCCCCACAACAACCCCGCGAGACAGGCCAGACTGAGAGAGTGTGGCTGCTGCAAGGTCACCCCATGAGTTTCACTCACCAGATGGGACTTGGACCCAGGTTTGTCTGGCAATCTAGACTCCAGTACTTGAACCTTTGCAACACAGAGGCTCTCTCTATTGACTTTCCTCACAAACGGAAGACCAGCGGCTTATTATACATCTAGGGAGGATTGCCTGCTCCTTTCCTTCACAAGAACCAATGAAGGAGTTCTTCCTGTCATTTTTTCACCTCTGATCAGCTCAGCCAATGGACAGGATCAATTGCCACCCGGCTTCACTAGCCAAAGAAAAATAGCACAAGAACTAGGTTTGAGCACAAGTAACCGGATTGTTTCCAATGTCTTCAGCCCCCTTAAAGCAGGGGATCCCAATCTTGGGTCCCTGGATGTTCTTGGACTTCAAATCCAAGAAATCTTAGATTGCACAGCTAATGGTGAAGGCTTCTGGGAATTTTAGCCCGATAGCCTCTGAGGACTCAAGGCTGGGAGCCACTACCTTAAAGAAAGCACATCTAGATCCATTGCTCCCCGCTCCCCTCCGCCCCCGCCCCCGCCCCCAAAGTTAAACAGGCGCGCACTGCACTGAAACTTATAAGAGGAACCGCCGCCGGCCCCCGTGGCTGCCTCTCGTCGCCCTTCCCCCCCAGGCCAAGGTGCTTGTTGACAAGGCGTTCTCGGTTTGATCTTAGGGCACGAAGTGTTTCAAAGAGATTATTTCCAAATTAAGCCCGGTAGGGTTCAGTAGGATTAGGGTGAAATAGGTATTTATTGTATATGTCCGTGCATTTATATCATGTCTTTCCTTTAACGAGCTCAAGGAGGTGTTTATGGCTGTCTTCTCGCCCACTTTTATCCACACAATCCTGTGAGGTAGGATTACTGCTGAGAGGAGCTGACTTGAGACACGAAGGGAGAATGACAGACTCAAGGACTTCTAGCCGTTTCCATGGCCCAGTGTGTGTGTGGGTGTGGGTGTGGGTGTGGGTGGGTGGGTGGGTAGAACTGTGGTCTGCTCAGTTCTAGTCCAACACAGAATTGCAGCTTGGGTCACCAAACTGCATGGACTGAGTTAATGAACTCTAGATATTGGCATGATCTTTTCGCCATATGGTACCCGTCAAAACCCTACCGGGGCATTCCCCCACATCTGAGCACACGTAGGCATACGGGGCAAGAACTTTTCAGGCTGTTTTCCAATTCCCCCATACATCCTGGCAACCGCCACCATTGCAGTGCATTACAACAACTGAATTCTGCTGAACTAAATGCTTACTGACCCGTTTCAAAACTGGCACTGAAGGCAGTGGGGGATCTTGCCCATTAATAGTAACTGACGAAGCTTTGGGTGCCAGGAACGTCGGAAGACGAAGAGCTTCGTGCGCACCCCCCCCCCACGCGAGTGTTTGACTTGTTCGCGGGCCACTAGGGCGCCCTCCAGCGGCCAGAGGGAGATCGGGGTGGGGGCGGCGGCGAAGGGCCAAGGTTCCGCAGAAGCAGGTGAGGTTGGCAAGCGCCTAAGGGACGCCTCTCCTTACTTCTCCGCTGCCCCAATGACTGCACAGCTTGTAACATCTACGCCCACCGCCTCCCGGTTCACGCAGCGTTCACGGCTGGTTCTATTCCTCGCCCCCCCCCCGCCCGTCCTCATTAAAGACGGTCCCTTTTTTCCCCCCTGTTTCTTTTTATCCAGAACATCTGGAAGGCCAAGCAAACCCCACGACAAGGTTTTTTACACCACTTCCTACTTAGCTCCGCTTTTATGTGGCTTCTCCAGATTTTTCGAAGCTTTTGTTATGTTCCAAGTCTTGTCCGAATGTTTGTAAATGCTGGGCTATGTCTAAGAGGACATCCCGGAATGGGGCCACTTACCACTCCAAGCCTGAAGAATCGGGCTTCTCCGTGGCCTTGACTTGAAAGCAGAGGGAGGCAGCAGGGAAATGTGATGTGGGCAGATGTGCAGGCGGGGCCCAGGTTTCAGTATTTTCCGGGCCTTAAGGAACAGCCAGAGATGGTTCCATGTGTGGCTCAACTCCCGTAGACAGTTGGAGGGAAGGACGTGCCCTCTGCTCTCTGTGGTCTCTCTCAGACTGCAGCGTCTGCTTCCCACTTGGCTTCATCCTGGGCCGTTTTGAGGGAGACGAATTTGGATATGACTGATGTCAATTTGAGGCTGAACACTTCTGGCCGATTGGAAGGGGTCTGGATTTTCCCCACAGTATGGCTGGATGCACAAAGGTGTTTCAATGCCGGCAGAAGGGGAAGTGAGAGGAGAACTACACAACACCCACACACACACGCACACACACACACACAGAGAGAGAGAGAGAGAGAGAGAGAGAGAGAGAGAGAGAGAGAAGTTCCAAAGCAAGGCTATGAGGACTGCTTGAGGACATTTAAGGGAGGGTGGATCAGGAAATAATTTATTGTGGTTCTGTGTGTGTGCATGCCTGGATGTGTAGGTGTGTTCATCTGAGGAACAAGCACATGTGTCTTGAATCGCAGAAGGAGCAACTGCTTCTTTACTCTCTGTGGTGCTTTGCATATATGAATACACCTGGGCTTCTCCCATTGCTGTGGCCCTTCAGATGCTGATGGACTCCCCATTTCCATCATCCCCACGAGTCTGGTCACTGGCGAGGGATGGTGGAAGCAGTGATTCATCATTACTAGGGGAGGGGGGCAAGGTTCTGATCTCGATGTCGAAAGGTCTGGAAGGGGGGGTCTCCAAGGTCACTGCCCATTCTGCCAGCCATTTCCTCCTTCTTCCCTCCCCACCTCTGCCGACGAATGTTGTGCCTTCGGTCCAGGCGAACTGACAGCCCTGGATGAGGGGGGCTGTCAGCACAAAGTGTGTCCCCTTCGGTGGGTTATGTCAGTGCTACCGAAAAGGATACCCACAAAAGCAGTCAGCCTCCTTACCTGATCCGCCTGGCATGGAAAAATAAATGTTTACTTCGCTTAAAACGGGGGAGGCCACAAAAGGAGGAAAGAAAAGGAAAAGGAAATGAGAAAAGAAGAGGAAAGGTTGTGCTGTGTACAAAGGGGAAAAAGTGCTCCAAAGGAACGTCCCAGCACTTGTTTGGGCACATCCGAGAGACTTGTTCCGGCAGAAACGAAGCACTGAAAAACAAAGCAAAACAAAGCAAAACAAAAACACTGGACCCTGCTCGTAGGGAAGGAATTAATTCCACGGCCAGGGCTTCCCCTGACGGAAAGCCACAGGACCAGAGAGGTGAGACTATGGACATGATGCTATTCATTCCCAGCTGATACTCTGCTCAGAGAACTGACTTATCCCGCTGGTGTGTGTCCCTTCTCACAAAAAAAGAGAAATGCATGAGTTCATGAGTTTGCCATATACTTCGAAGAACTGAGAATACTTTTCATTCCCCTTCCCTCATGTTTTCTCGTTTCTCTCTTATCACCCATCTTTTCTTCCTCCTTTGGGGCACACGGCTTCTCTGTGGCTGAACATAATTCAGGACTTAAATGGAAGGAAGGAAGGAAGGAAGGAAGGAAGGAAGGAAGGAAGGAAGGAAGGAAGGAAGGAAGGAAGGAAGGAAGGAAGGAAGGAAGGAAGGAAGGAAGGAAGGAAGGAAGGAAGGAAGGAAGGAAGGAAAGAAAGAAAGAAAGAAAGAAAGAAAGAAAGAAAGAAAGAAAGAAAGAAAGAAAGAAAGAAAGAAAGAAAGAAAGAAAGAAAGAAAGAAAGAAATTTCATACAAAACCCCCTGCTTTTAGTTCCTGGGGGAGGGAGGACTTGGAGGAAGTCTCCCACCTCCACCCCAGACGACAGTCCAGAAATCTTTTTTTGAGGATGAGGGGCTTTTTGGGGGGACATTCTGGCCAGGTCATTGCTTGATTTGCTTCCTCTACAGGTTTACTTTGAATTAGGTCCCACTGTGTTCAGCTCGATTTCTAGATCGGGCGTGCCTAGGACAGCATAGCACCTCTGTGCCTTTCATGCTTTGATGGATGGATGGATGGACAGAGCGAGCGATAGAGAGCAAGCGTCTGAGTCTCTCTGGTTGTAGAGACCCGTATCTGTCATTTCTAAACTATTGCAGCAGCTTGTTTTGGACAGAACCCCTTCTAGCCTTCTTTCACTCTTTAACCTGTTGAATCAAACTATATTGGTTTAAAGTGAAGTTTCTCACCATCTTTTACAACAGGTCCAGAAATTAATTGCATTCACCATTGTTCCCCAGCTAAGACAAATCTCTGATTTCTGATGGGACAAAATCTGTGGTTTTATGTACTCTTGCCTGTCCAAGAGGTGTGCCTCGCCCTGCTCTGTACAGAACTTCCCTCTTTGTTATTGACCCCAGTGCCCAGTTCCTGCTCCAAGGCAAGCACCCACCTCTGCTCACTTCTCAGTACTTTTTTTTCCCAAGCTGGCCTCCGATTTTTAAACCCTGAGGTCCTTTGGCAGATCAGTAGCCGAATTTGGAACAAGATTTGGAGAATGCTGAAAAATTCCCATGTAAAACTAGCTGTGGGGCAGGGAGGAGAGGAAAATAAGAAGTTATGATGAATTTCAGAAAGTAACACAGCATAGAAAAGAAAAAAATGATAAAGAAAGTACTACAAGAAAGAATGAGGAGAGTGGATGTAAAAGGCCATTGTGAGTGTTAGTGATCCGGGTGCAAAAAATATTTTGGCTTGTTCATAGTATTGTCAACTGTGAGTAGATTTGGTCCTTCTCACTTCTAGTCTACCTGGTGGGGCTGTGGTGAAGACACAGCTGGATCCACCCACTGGACTATAATATGAATGGTCAAAACCTACTTTGAAGTTCATGGAGTTTGCTATCAGTGAACAAGTCCTGAAAAGGATGCCCCTTGTTAATTGCAAATAAGAGCCAGTTACCTCCTTAATGTCCTTAACCTGTCCTTACCTCCTTAACCTGTCTTGGGGATACAGGAAGGCCTTGTAAAGAGCCTCAGTGCGTTTTGCCTTTCAGTAGCTGATTTCACTGGGACTTTTAGCCTCCGGGAACAACTTTGAAGTTCTTCCTTGGTTGGATCCAGCGCTTTCTTTCACTATGCAATTGTCCTCCTGTTTTACTTTACAAGCCAGACCTTGGGGCAGAGGTCTGTCCACTCCCTTGGAATGCGCGGGGGCCATGCACAGTGATGGGGGTATAGAAGAGATAACAGCAATCATAGCATTGTATAATAATATTAGTTGCAGCAACTTTGGTAGTGCAATGGTAGAAGTAGCAATACTTACGTGAAAATAAGTCTCACGGAAACCCCTTCGACTCAGCATGCAAGCATGCCTTTATAATATTGCGACTGTAACTCGTTGGTACTTCATGGGAAGGGAAAGATCCTGCTCCGTTGCATTAGAATCCTAACAAAGAGTGAATTTTTTTAAAAAGAGAGAGGCTCAAGGTGGAATAGTGACCCCCCCTCCGATCAGATGAGCTCAACCAAGGTGGAAAGCGGGCGGGGGGGAGGGGGGGTTCAAAAGGAAAGGGCACCTGAAGGGCCCCAGTTCTCGAAGGAAACATTATTTACACCTGCAATGTTAAGATGACTGCATTTCGGTTCCAATTGGCTTAATTGTAAATCTTTTCCTTATGGTCCCCTATCCCAAGGATCATCTGGTTTTAATAAATGTTCCCAACACCCCTCCTGCAAGGAGGAAAGGGGGAAAATGAAATCCGGGCAGGAACCGGGCGTGCCTGTTGCACTCAACCTTACCCGGACGGTAATTACCGCAGGCAGCCTAATGGCCGGCGACTTGAACGGAGTACGGAGGGCAGGTGGGATGGGGGAGCGGAGGGGGCGCCCGGGGGGGGGGGGTTGGGGGTGGTGGAAATGGCGCTCCCCCCCCCCATTAAGGGCGCCCTTCAATTGCTTTTCCCTCCTCGACGGGGAAGCCAGCAAGGCCAGGTAGCGCGAGGGCCCAACATTACGAAGCATACATCCCCGCCCCTCCAGCCCCGTCTCTCTCTTCTAGACGTCTCAAAAATTAGGAGGCGTTGGGCAAATTGAATTAAAAGAGGGCAGACTTTTCAACTCTGCGGGGTTGCCGTCCTTCTGCTTTCCGTCTCCACTATAGATTGAATTTTATTTCGGAGAAAGAAAGAAAAACAGAAAGAAAAATGATTGATATTACTAATATTACTAATAAATGAGTTATTGGCTCTTTTCCCTAAATTAAACTCAATGCATTCAAAAGAATAGTAATAATAATAATAGCATAGCCGTGCCTGTACTTTGTGGGGCGGGGGGGGCCGAGGGAGTGAGCTAGTTCCTGGAGGGGGAGAGCAGAGAGAGAGAGGGAGTGGAGGGAGGGAGAGAGTCTTCGACTTCCCTTCCACCGAAGCGCACCTATACTGAAGACTAAATTCATCTGGAAAAATGAAAGGGGGCCTTAGAAAACCAATCTTATGCCTCTTCTTTCTTAGACGTACGTCCCATTCTTTCCGTGAGTCTTGCTCTCAGGTGGGTGTGCAAGGAACGCGATCTCTTGTTCAGTTTTTCTTTCAAAGGCGTTCAGGCAGATGTGGTCAGCGGAGGGGTGGAAATCGATTCATTTCAAGGGATGTCACTCGAGTTCGAGGAAACCAGGACACTTTTCATTTCTGCCGAGGTGGGGGCTGCGAGGGAGGGACAGTTCCTGCAAAGCACAAAATTAATATTTGCATCCTTCTTTTTCTCACAAAAACGCTCTTCCAGATTTTGTGTCTTACGAGGTACAATGTAAGTTTCATAGTACCGACATCTGAAGAAATTGAAGATTGTCCCCGAAAGATTATGCCGCATAAAACTTCTTAGTCTCTTAAGATTCTTCGGCGTTGCTGGCAATGGCCTCGATGGAGCTATCTCTGTGGGAATGTAACGTTCCGTACCTAATCACATTAAAGTAATGGAACGCCATCCACCTGGAACGCGTCTTGTTGGGGTAACCATCCACCCCATGTTCTTACAACGCATTCCCACAGTTACCTTGGACGCTAGCATTTTTTTTTCAAAGTGTTTGGTACCTGTAACGTGCTTGGTAATAATTTTGAGAGCGCACCGTGCTGAATTCGCCACCGCATATAATAAAGGGCCCCTGTACTGAAGGAGGGACATTGTATAATAAAGTCTTCTTATTGATGTGCTCAGCACTTACCACGTACCCTGCAGATATGCTCATGAAACAGCTAATATCATGGAAATAATTGGGTAATGTAGCCTTTTTTTTTTTTATAACGCCGTATTGACAATCTGTTAAAAAGGGTGGGTGCAGATTCCTGAGAGAAGGATGATATATTAAATATGCGAGTGTATCTGTCTATAGCGTTTCCTCGATTTATAAGAGCTCAGACAAGAGGAAAGGAGGAGAGAAGCAGATTCTGGGGGCTTCTTCGGGAGCCAGGGCCACTGAGCTCGGGGCGGGGGGGGGCACTTCCAGGGACAGGGACAGGCGACAGGGAAGTTTAGGGCTGCGGTTTAGCAGCGACCAAGCCGATCAAGTCGGCGACTTCTTGGCTGATCCGCTTGGAGCCACTTGGGGCCCCGCTTTTTCTGGGCCGGGCCCCTTTGCTTCACCCCGGGGGGAGCCACAGCGACTCCTTCTCGCATCGACTGGAGAGGCGAACTCCTTTGGGCCAAAGATGCCGCGGCCCCGGACAGGATCTCCCTTTCCCCCTGCAGGTGGGAGGGAAGGTGGAGGGGAAAGAAACGACTCAAGGAAGCGCCCATTCCTCCAGGGGACTCTTGTCCCAGAGCGGCTGGAAGTACGTGGCCCCAGCGGCTCCGCGCTGAAGATGCTGGCTCCCCAGTAAGTCCCACCAAAGCCAGAGCCCATTGCAACTGCGCAAAGGGTTGCAGCCCGGTCACAACGCGGGGGAAAGGCCGACCTGACAGAGTTCTCCACCCAGGGTATAAATTCGTCCTTTCTTTCTTCAGTTCTCTACGTCTGGCCTTTCTTTAGAGACACAACCTAAACGCGTAGACGGACGCACCAACTATTTGTCCGTTCGTATGGGGGAACCAGTACGTGAAAGAATGAAATGAGGACGGAGGGGTAGAATTCTGTGCACTGAATGAATGTACAGAGTCCCGAAGGATCTTAGAGATGAAGGGCTAAATCCAGTCTTCCTTCCAGCTAGAGAAGACCCATTGAAATCCACAGGAATTACATTTTGATTGACTAACAAGCACTATTCGTTCCAATGGGTCTGTTCTAGTTGGCCTTTTTAACCCGAGCAGACTCATTATGGCCACTGAATGTGGGCGGACTAATAATAGGCTTAGGATAAACTGTATATCTTTCATGTACTCTGCATTTTCTTCTTTCTCTGCTAATTATTTCAGTTTCCTCCCCCACCTGTAATCCAGTAGCCTGCCCTTCCGCCAGACGTCGAAGCTTCCTCTCCACCCCGGACAGTTGTGCAAATTTTGCTCACGTTCTATACTTTTTTTTCTGAGCACAATCTTCCATATGGGGCAAGCACTGTTGTGAATGTCAGAAAAATGTAACATTTTTACAGAAATGCGCAGCATCATGGGTTGTCGATAGAAAGTCAGCCACACTGGTGAGGTATATGAGCATCAGTCCCTGGTTTTTAAAAGTATGTTCCTTCTGAAGCATTCCTTGGGACTCTGTGCACCTTTAATCTAGGGGTACATATAAAAAAATTTTTTGGGGGGGGAAACTCCACTAAGTTTCTGACTCTGGAAGTTAAATGCTTTAATTAAAGACAACTTTTTCTCTCCGTCTTCATCTGCTTTTCTGCCAAATCTTCTTTCTGTAATTAAACTATAAATGTGAAATCTAAAAAATTGTAGACCTCGCTTTAGAAACACGTATTTGGGGGGAAAAACTGGCTTCGTTTTGTCTCTTACGGAGCGGGCTTTGGGAGAGATAAAGATTAGCCTTGAGTCCTTGAATCATTAAAGATTTCCCAACTGCTAAGGTGCTCATATATGTCACCTTTGAGGAATGGTGTGTATGTGTGTCTAGAGAAGATACTGGCGGATCCTATCAACAAGGAACACAAAACAAAACAAAAGCAAAAATAAAAAATAAAGAAGAGAAAGATGTGGTGGCATCTTAAAGACTAACTGCTATGTTTTAAGTTGAGCCTTTGTGGAACACTGTGCACTCCGTCAGTCATAAGAATGGACCATGAAGAGGCAGACCTTGATGTTGGGGGCAGCAGCGGGAAGTGCCGCACAATCTTCGCCGCACTTTCAGCTAGACTCTCGAGGTGGGAAGGAGAGATAAAAGAAAGCAAAGAGAAAGAGGGACTGGAGTCGGAGAGGAAGACTGGAGGGGTTAGGGAGGGGAGGAAAAGCGTCTGTTTCTTGAGATGTGGATGCAATGACGGCGACTCTAACTGACCAGGCTTGAGCAGGCGATCGCGCGCAGGCCCTGATCTGGATGACTCCGCCTTGCTTTGGCTCCCCCGCCGCTTCTTCCCTCTCTCACACATGCTGGAGATCCATCTACCAATTTCTTGGACAGATTCGTTCATTAGCCGTCCTGGAGGGATTTATTTATTTATTTATTTATTTATTTATTTATTTATTTATTTATTTATTTATTTATTTATTTCTCTCTCTTTCTTTCTTTTTCTTTCTTTCTCTCTCTCTCTCTCTCTCTCTCTCTTTCTTTCTTTCTTTCTTTCTTTCTTTCTTTCTTTCTTTCTTTCTTTCTTTCTTTCTTTCTTTCTTTCTTTCTTTCTTTCTTTCTTTCTTTTTCCCACGCCCAACTCGTGCCTTTAGCCTCTTTAATTGAAACCCGGGAAGGTAATGGATACGGGGCTCAAATTAAGAAAACGTGTCCGTAGCTACAAGATGAGCGTTAGTTCAGCGGATCTGGACGACTCCATCCTGCGCCTGCCTGTCATTCGCCCCCAACCCCCGCTTCTATGGACAAGCAGCTTTGTTTTCCCTTCCGCAATCCCGGACCTGCCCTCCTCAGATCTTCATTTTCTTTCTTCTACTCCATCAGATTCTCTGTTTTATACGCACAGCCAGGGGCGCACATAGACGCCTGCCTGCCTGCCTGCTTGCCTACCTCGAGAAAGAGTGTGTGCAGTGTAAGCATGTTCACATTTTCCCGGCCTTTGGGCCAGTTTCATAGGGCGTTTGTTAGCATGAGCTGAGGGGGAGGAAGAGAACCGCGCGACTCTGTCTGAGGCTCCCAGAAAGAAAAAGCAGATTACAAATGTTCGATCTGGAGGTATGAATGAGGAGCTGCCCCCACCACTCCCAAGCGGTGTTCATTGCAAAGCAGTTGTCCCGCGGACTGTCCTGCTACGAGGGAATCGGACGCTTTCTTCGGGTCCGGGAGCGGGCGGGGGTGGGGGTGGGGGAAGGGCTCACCCACCCTTCGCTGTGGCCCCTCCCCCCCTTCGGATCACCAGGACCCCGAGGGTCTTGTCCAGGAGACCTTGGCTAACTGTCCTTCCCTTTCCCAGACACCCTGCGGCTCTTGCCTGGAATAATCCGGAGAGGGGAGAGGGCCAACTTCGGGGGCGGGGGGGGGCAGTGGCGGCGAGGTGGGGAGGAGAGGTTGTCCTGCGCGGAGGCGCCCGAGAGCGCAAGCCTTTCAGACTCCGGCTTGCCTCCTCCGGGGAGGGCCCGGGAGGGAGGCGAAGGATTGTATGACTAAGCCGACGAATAACCCGGCCCGATGGTGAGGAGCGATAAGGTGTGCTTTTCGCTTTCCGCCGGGCGAAATCTCGTCGACCTTGTCGAACCGGGTCTACCGGGACCTGCGTTTGTGAGAAAGAGGCGGCTACAGCACGAACTAGTCGGATGTCTTTAACTAGGCTCTGGGTCGCATCCTGAACTCCTGAGGGCACCGTAGCCACCACCACCCCGACTGCACGAGAATGTCAGGTTTCAGAAAGTGGCAGATAGGATGGTGGTTACTTAAGAGTGATGCAAACCCTCCCCCCCCCCACTTCCAATCCCGTGCACGTTCAAGTTTAAAGGGTACAAAATCAGGGCGATTAAAGCATTACGACAGAACATACTCAATACAGTCAGGTAGGCAGAGACCTTGTTTATTTACTTGTTAAATGTGTATGACGTCTTTCTCCCAGTAATAACAACAGCAAGCTTGCGGTCCTTGTAGGCGATCTGAAAGCAAGGGTAGGCAAGATCTAAAACCTCACAAACAGGCAAGCTTTCCAGTCCTGCAGAACTCTTCGTCAAGCTGGACAATATGTTGCAGAGCGGGGGGGTGGGGGATGGGGACGGGGCGGGGCGGGGGGGGTAGAGGCAAAAGAAAGAGAATTACCCCGAGTTCCTCCCAAGTAATGTTCAAAACGACTATGTAAAATTTAAAGTCAAACACCCAATGAGCACCGAAAACACTTTTTTTAAAGGAAGGCGACATAATAGTTCCTAAATAGCTAAAATTCCACCTCTCCTTCTCTGAGAAAACGAATTGGTTGAAACATTGACTGATGTTACTTATAATTGTTTTAGTCAGTCCTGTGGACTGAGATCCCCGGGTATAAACACACTAAATTACTTACTATCGACATCTAAAATATAAGAAGTAGGGAGGAAAAGCCTTTGACCGGATACTTAAGTTCAGGTTTATTTTGATTTGGGTTTTGGCTTATGATTATGGTGATGGTAATGATGCATTATCTTTATTATTATTACTTTTAAAAAAAGTTTTCACTCTTATACCACAAAACTCCAATCAGCGTTCAATGAAGCTTTATAATCCCCTCTTCCATTATTACTTTCCCATTCCTCTCCCTTCTCCTATTTCCTCTTTTCCTTCTCCTTCCCCTTCCTCCTCCTCTCTAGGGAAATGACTTTTAGCTCTCTCACTCCCCAATTAGGCTATTCGCATTGGACATTATAAATAAGAATGTGGATATTAATTTCAAAGCGGAGACAGTGCTCAGGGGCATGAGGGGGACTGAATCCAATTTCTGGACACATGACTTGACAGACGGTCCCACAGATTTCACAAGGGCTTGGCTTCAAGAAAATGCGTTTAGGAATGGAGTAGAAATTGACTTAAAAGAGGGCAGTTTAAGATCTTTTATGCACACAGGTGCACACACAGGGCTATTTCTTACCTGTTTACCACAAAAGCCTCCTTTAAGGCACAGCCTGACTTGCATTTTGCAGTCCCATTAGCAAAAATAGACCATGGGTTACAACTGTTTTTCAGGTGTGTGTGGACTTTAGCAGGTCATGAATTTTGCTTGCTTGCCATTGAGTTTTTGCACCTGCTTATTTAATAATTTAAGTAAATAATATGTCATAATCTATTTTTAAAAGATCAGTCATACCTACAATTTAATCTAAAGAAGAAAACCTTAAAAAGTAGCAATTGATCAAAGCAGAACGTTATGGAAGTGTTATGGAAAAAGATAAGAAACAAAACTGCCAGTATCAGAAAAAACCATAGCAGACCACTTGTGAAATTGTGTGTATTTTAGTTATCCCATCTAAAAATGTATTTAATAGAGTTAGAAAAGAGCAATTAAAATGATCAAGGAACTGAAATAACCCTCCTACAATAAAAAGGTTGCCATGTTTGAGGCTATTTAGCTTAGACAAAAAAGACATATAAGGGGAGTTCTTGGGAGTTATAAAATTATTGATTGAGAAGTCCATAAAGACAAGCTTTTCTGTCTCTGTTATAATACTAGCATCCAACATTATCCCTTGAACCTAAAGGGTAGGAAATTGAGGACAGGTAAGAGTTGAAACTGTGGAACTTACTGCCACAGGTTGGCTTTAACAGGGGATTAGAGGAAAATACAGTTTGCGCTTTCAACAGCTATCAGTCAGAAGATGGCTTACCTCCAGTATCACATCAGTATATCAATTGCTGGGCTTCCCATAGGCAACCTATTGGCCACTGTGATCCTGTATGACTCTTCTTATATATGGCAGCCCAAAGCTTGAAGAATCAGGAAAATGTCTCTGCATTTCTACAGGAATACTGAAAACCAGTTAGATCATGAGGAAAAAAAAATCAAGAATCCAGGAGAATATAGCCTATGTGGGGAGCACCGCCTCTGAGAAGACTGTGGGAATCTTCTTAGGCAATCTGCATGCAGACGAAGGAAGCAAAAAAGAATGACACTCTTAAATTTGATTTCTTCTTTAATATACTTTATAATGTCCCTGTAACGTTTCACTCAGTTCCACTGGTTTTCTCTTACTCTCCTTGTTAAGAAATTATCATAGATACAGGTTGGTTTCATGTTCCTTAGTGTTGCTGTTGCTACAATGGCAGAATTATAAACAAACAACTATCGTGTTTTTCAGCCCCATCCAAGGCCACTTGAATCTAAACCATCACTATTTAAAGTATTGAGAGAAACTAGTTCCAGAGGACATGCAGAGGGCAATCAAAAGTATGTGGGAAAAAAGCGAAGGCATTCTGTGAATACTGCTTGCTCAAAGATGGCTGTGCCGCCATTCAATGAGGCTCCAGGATGCAGAGCTGAGGCAGCCCTCTTTTTCCTCATTTCTCCCTGTTCCAAGATGCAGTATTTGTCAGATTGGTAATTTCTGACGGGGTTTTACTGCCCAGAAATCTTGGTCCATTTGGCCCAAGTATTCCAGGAGGCACTCTGCTACCCCAGTCCAGTCTTGGGGGGCTGGAGACATCCCTTCCACCCCTGTTCCAGAATATATGATAGAACCAACCTAGGTCCAGCATTGTTTCAGTGTAAACATCTCTGTGCCTGCTCCAGCCATGTTCCAGGTAGCTGAGCAAGACTTAGACCCAACTAAAAGTAGGCAAAATAGGAAAGTTTTGTCTGTATTGGTTTCAATACAGGAGGGGAGATGGGACTTAGGGGGCAAGCATGTGCTAAACTCTCTTCTGCTGAAATTTAGGTGACATAAAAGTTGCTTCCCTGTGGCTGGACAGCTCAGGAAGAAACCAAGAAAAACAGAGGTGGGAAACACATTTTGGAAAGAGCAGCAAACATACATGTTCTGCAGGTACGTTCCTCCAGGAGACAGCTGCAAATATCCAAAATGTACATTATTAAACCTTGTATTTTCATGCCCAGTATTCAGTGCGGGTGGGTAAGGACAAGGGAGAAGCCAGAAGGGTTGTTAATCCAGATGTTTCTTCTAATACAGGAATGATGAGGCGGGGGGGGGCTACCCATATGGACTGTTTGTATATGAAACTCCATACTTTCAAGCCCACAATGTGGGCAGGTGGGTACAAATGGTCTTGGGGGTTTCTATAGAGATGAACACCAAAGCTTGTTCTGTAGGCTAAAACAAGGACCTCCATGGCGGCACATGCAAAATACATAGGAGACTGAGACCACTGCACTAAATGGCTGTGCTCAGACCTGACAGGAGAGAGCCTGGATCTCTCAAGGTACCAGCAGCGGCCATCCAGCTGCCCCTTGGAAGACCACCAGGAGGGCCCTTCTTCCCTTCTCCATCCCTCTGTATCTGATACTGAAAAAAGATCTGCCACTGTAAATGGAGTGTTTGGACAGGAACTGCATGTCACTGTTAGATCTGTACTAAAGTGTCTAAAATCTTAAATCTTTTAAGATCATACAAATAAAAGGAAACATTCGGTAAAGCTAGAGGGGATAGAGTGGTAGCAGAGGGATTAAAAATGGGGCTTTCTCTGTAGCAACCCCTCCACTGTGGAACTTTTTCCAGAGGAAAGTTCGTTGGGCATCCAGGATACTCTCTGACATTTTAGAGTCCCAGACCAAGTGGCTTTCAGATTATGAAGCTGATGTCTGAAGTTTAAATGGTCTGTTTTTTAAACAATGTTGTTGTTTTTTAAATCTTTTCAGAATCGTATTTAATCTATTTTAAAAGAATGCTATGGTTTTTGGATTACTTAGGAGCCCCCAGGCCTTCAGAAGTGAAAAATACTATTAGTAGTACAGGTAGCAATAAAAATGCTGAAAATTCTTTAAATCCCACAGATGACAATGTTTTCTGTCCAGAAGTAGATCTGTTTGATTATGCTTAAGAAAAGGACTGAAATATTGGAGGGAGTGGGGGGGAGTTTTGCTCAGGAGAACCTCAAAGTCCTCTCCTTTCTCCATTCTTCCTAAATCCAGATAGGGCTTGTTCACCCATGTTGAAAGTGATCCCTAGGTATCCCCAGAGATGGAAAAGGGGGTTGTGAGTGAATGGAAAACTTTAAATTAAAGATTAACATCCATGACTGATGAGATACTGACCATTTATGTCTACACAACTACACCAAGAGGATTTTAGCCATAACCACCTTAATTAATACAACCCTGTAGAGAAAGTCTGTTTTCTTACTTCCAGGTCACGCCTACTCTCCATGCAGTCAACATGAGAACACCAGCTGCCTAATGCTGGTCCATCCATCACTATATCTTTAACTCTGACTTGTAGTGACTCTCCAAGGTTTCAGGTACTAGTTTTTCCTGCCCTACCTGAAGATGCAGGCTTTAAACTCAAGACCTCCTGTATGCCAACAATATGATACAATCCCTTCTTTATAAACTTAAAGTCCAGATACAACCTGTACCCTCCAGATGTGCTTGGCATATAGCTAGGAATAGGCACAGGGAATATCAAGTTGACAAAGGCCGACATAAACCCTTACCAAAGAAACCCCTTCATTATGACAAGAACAAAATTCAAAAAGATTTTGATAAGCTTGAGCGTTGGGCTGAAAATAAGTGAATGAAATTTAACAGGGATAAGTAAAAAGTTTTACATCCAGGGATAAGTAACAAACACACAGTTACAAGATGAGGGATACTTCGCTCAGTAATACTACAAGTGAGAAGGATCTTTGAATTATTGTAGATCAAAAGCTGAATATGAACCAACAGTGCAATGTGGCTTCAAAAGAGGCAAGTGTGATTTTCAGCTGCATTAACAGAAGTATTGTCTCAAAATCCTGTGAGGAACTAGTTCTGCTCTACTCAACACTGGTTACACCTGATTTAGAGTACTGTACTGTGTCCAGTTCTGGACAGCACCCTTTAAAAAGAATGCCAACAAACTAGAGCAAGTTCAGACGAGGGCAGGAATTGGAAACCAAGTCCTGTGAGGAAAAACTGACAAAACTTGGGAAAAGAAGAGTGAGGGGAGATATGATAACACTTTTCAAATACTTGAAAGGTAGTCATACAGAGGAGGAGCAGGATCTGTTCTTGATCATCCCAGAGTATAGGATACATAATAATGGCCTTAAGCTACTGAAAGTCAGACTTAGGTTGACTATGGAAAAACGTCTTTACTGTTAAAGCAGTATGACAATGGAACCAATTACCTCCGGCGCTGGTGAGTGCTCCAATGCTAGAGAAAATCAAGCATCTCTCCAATGAAATCAAGAGAAAATTGGACGACAATCTGTCAGATCTGCTTTGATTTGGATGCCTACATTCAGAAGGGGGTTGGATGTGATGACCTTGTAAGTCCCTTCGAACTCAATTATTCTTTGATTCTATGACTAAGTTGAATTCAGGAAGGAAGTCTTCAGATGGCACATAATTTAATTGTAGAATTTGCTACCACAGGGCATGGTGTTGACTGCTGGCTTGGATGGCTTTAAAGGGATCACAGATAAATTCATGAAAATAAAGCCCATCAGTGGCTACTTGTGAGGGTGACTGCAGTAGCATCTCACGGTTGGTGGACAGAAAGCATGGCAGCCAGTGGTGAACTGCACTGCTGCTTCCATCTTCTCTCGTACACATTTGCAGAGTGTGATGGTGGGAATGCAGCAGAAGGGAAACAGAGGCAAAGACCTAGTGCTCCTGGGTCCTGCTCCTGCCACCCATTTTGGAAATTGCCCCCAGACTGGTTCAAGCCTAAAGAAGAACAGGCAGACAGGGGCACATTGGATATATTCTAGCTGATCCTTGTCCTGCCCATGTCGGTACTTCGTCTTTTTTCAAGTTTCTGTGAAAAACCTCATTCCCTTGACTAGGAAAGTGCAAAGGGCTATACCTTGGGGTTAGGGAGCTATGCAGTGCCATTGGAATGATTTCTGGCAAATTTATTTGCCCATCTTCGTCCCAGAGGACACATGAGAAAGTGGAACAGAACACATAGATTAGGTACTAAGGCGTTGACATCTCCGCACCAACAAGGAAAGAGAAAACAAAGAAGGCAGTGAGGAGAAAACTGGACCTTATCCTCCTAAAATGAAATTCTGATCTAGTTATTTACTTGTGTGTGCGCGCGCACACACACACACACACACACACACACAGTCAGCCTCAGTAGTGCAACTGGTGAAGTTTTTAAAGAAGGGAAAAAAGGCCAAGTCTGCTCGCCCTGTTACACGGTTGGAAGTCACTACCTTCAGACTGCAATTTTTAAAGAAGTGCAGAAAAGCTGTTACTCTTGGTGTCCTCCTTCAGAGATCTTCCTCAGTCCTCAAATACTGTACTAAAGTGTGCAAGATGTATCTTGTGCTTCAATCTGAGATGAAACAGTCAGTCTTTTTATACCTTGTTCTCATTATATGGTATTGATGGTTTTGATTCCACTTTCCTGGCTTTTGATTGCATTGTGCCTATTTTTTTTTAACATTTTAACCTTAGTTTAAAATGTTTTTAATGGGGTGCCTCTGTGAGTGTCCAGGGCTTTTTGCTCTGCCCCTTAGTCGCCTTGGAAATGAACAAGCCATTCAGCAATTTAGCATCCGGCCAAATATGATGGAAATCCTTAACATCCAATAAGGAGGCTGCTGGAGCATGATAAGCTCCTGAAGGGGTTCAGTGCGTCATTTGTTCAAAGAACCAGCTGCCACTGGAGGCTGCATTTTGTCTCTCGCATCAGGGGCAGAAGGTCCTGCTGCACTCCTGCCTGCTGGGGGGTTTCTCAGGAACAACCAACTGGCAGCTGTGCGAGCTGAACGTTGGACTCCTTGGGCCCTTGGTCTGATCAGGTGTGGCTTTCCTTGCCTTCTGTTTTCAGCTTGCTTCAGCCCTGGACGGCAGAACCACAGGTCTGGCAGATGAAGCATGTTCATAAAAGTGAAGTCCATCATTGGCTACTTGTCAGGTGACTGCACTGGCATCTCATTGTGGTTGGTAATGCCGAAGGCACCCCAGCCAATGTTGGGCTGAGCCAGATAACCCTGGTTTAAATCCTTATGTGTTCACTAAACTGACAGGGATGATTATGGCTGTAAGGCAGAGGTTCTCCTTTTTAACACCTTGGGTTCTACTATTGGATCCATATGCACACACATGTGATTCCAGGAAAGCAAAGATATACACACTTGCATGCACACACACACACACACACTTCCCCTACACACACATGCACAAACACAGAGAGCCCTCTTCCTCGCTCACACTCATCTTCTTGTGTGTTTATTCCTCAGAAATCTCCACTGAGATTATAAATTACCTGACAATTCTTAAAGTGGAAGCTTGGGAAGCTTGGGAACAGCAGACAGACAGACAGACCCGTAGATCATGAGCTGTAGTGAAAATGGGGCAGAATCCTTCTGGCTGGAGGGCATGCAATGTTGAAGACTATGCATGACCTAAGACAGTGGTTTCCAACCTTGGGTCACCAGGTATTCTTGGACTACAACTCCCAGAAATCTCAGCCGGCACAGCTAGTGATGACGTCTTCGGGGATTTTTAGTCCAAGAACTGCTGAGTACCCAAGGTTGCAAACCACTGACCTGAGGCCTGGGGGTGAGCACCCCATCCCTACGGAATAGCAGAATGCAATGAGGAACAACTCCTGCAGGCAGAACAGCAGGTTCCCAGTCCAGAGCCATCTGAAAAGAGTTAAGTCCCTCCCAGTAACACCTTGCTTGATTGTGCCTAACATAACCATGAGGAAGTTTTGCAGCCAATTCCCCATCATTCAGGAACAGGACTGTGGTGCTTCCTTTAAACTGAAATGGCTGGTCTTTACATGCAATAATGTGTGAGGACCTATGGGGTAGTGCTAGGTTTGGCTTTGAGTCTTGCCCCTACCCTTTCTCCAGCCCAGACTAAGATCCACATTTACTGTGACGTTATGACATGTGTGAACGGATGAGCTTGCCTGGATCAGGGGGAGGGAGAGAGATATGAGAAGGTGCTACATTCCAATCCTAGCTTCATGTTCCTGCCCCTTACAGTCTAGTATGTGTAATACAGTCCGAGAGCAGGGAGACCAAGTTTCAAACCTCTATGCTGCCAAGAAGCAGGGAGCCCTTGCGCCAGTCCCTCCGCTTCTTCCTCTCTCATCTGTCTGACTTATTTATCTTCAAGAGTTACTGTTTGGATAACGAACTCCTGGTCCTGAACTGCTTGCATGAACCGTGGGAAAGAAACAGGGCATAAGAGAGAAGGAAAACCTTCCTTGCTTCTTGCATCTGTTCAGTGCCCAGATTCACCTCCAAACAGCTTCTCTAACTTGCAGTCTGTAACAAGGTCAAGGAAGAGCACCTGTTTCTTTCCAGCAGAGTCCATAAAAATCTGACTTGGAAAAGGCCCAGCAGTAGTGGGTTTGCCTATTCTATGCATACACAGTCCATGTGCCTTTTACTGCATACGACCTTAGGAGACTGCTAAAATGTGCTCTCTCTTTTGATGTACCCCCTAATCTGAAATGCATGGCTGTTGTCTCTGGTTACCAAAAGTTTTGCATGGTGAGGGGCAGGCAGACTTTAGGCTATAGATGGTTGGTTGCTTTGTTGTTGTTGTTGTTGTTGTTGTTGTTGTTGTTGTTCAACAAAAATCTCCCTGAAGTCATCGGCCAGCATCTAGTATGAAAAACATGCCATAAAAAGAATTATCAGGCCACAAATTTGTTATGAAGGTTCAAAATGGAATGGGATTTAGAGTTCTTCCACGTAAAAATCCAGCCCTGATGGCATATATCGAGTTTGCTTTATTTCAAAATTATAATTTAATGTGAGGTGAGGTATCAGATAAGTCATTTTCTCGCATTATGACCATTGGTTATGGTTAATAATATTTAGCACAGGAAAGAACAAATTTAATCTTGACAGATTTACACTATTATTGTTTGGTCTTCAACAAAACTCTAGCCAGAACTGCTGACAATAATGTGATGTTCCTTGTTATGCTAAGTGTTCTTCATTTCTGAAGTCTAATTAAGAGATTAATTGCTAAACTGTCACTAAACTTTTATTACTGTTACTATATTATTTTATGCTTTTGTGCTTGTTTATGTGCATTTCAAATACTATTTTTAGGACTGGTCTTCTCTACGCTTTTGTGTACAGACTGATGGACTACAAAGCAATAAAATATATATGTATGTATTATTGCTACACTATTCCTTGATCTACTGCAAATTTACTAGAGAACTACCAGTAGATCCAGGTCTACCTGCTCTCCATCCATGACCTAGTATAATCACTATGGTTTAACCCAGTGGATGGGGAAATCCTTAGAAGGGGAATATGTTTGTAAATGTTTAGTTTAGAAAGGAAATCAGCTGGAGAGAAAAACAGCTTCCATTGCCATGGAGCAGGAATTAGGCCCTTATTGACTTGATTTAGGTAATTGAATTTCAATGCATGTGTACGGGAGAGTCAGCAGAAAGCAAATCCTGCTAGTGACAGTATATATTTGCATCTATCTTTGCATTTTATTTGGAGGCTTAAGGTTTTACATATGGAACTGCCTGCCTTTGTGGATCATTATACAAAAGAAGATCTGGGGAGATAGGGATGTCACGAGATTTAATTCCTAACTCTTTGAAATAAAGAGACTTTGTAGGATTTGTTTGCTACAAACAGCTCCTGCTTTGGCACCTTGTGCATTGAACTCAGGAGACATATATTTATGCATCATCCAGTCTGGGCTATGTTTGTGTTATTGTTGTTTTTGTTATTGTTATCTCATTTGGAATTTCAGATATTTGTAATGTTATTTGTGCCACAGAACAAAGACAGGAGTAGCAATAGCAACAGAAAAATTCTGTTGCTTATGATAATTATATTAAATAGCATTCAGTACATACTGGAGCATTCAAAGCACTCCTTATCACGACATGAAATCTTCCTGCAGCATTGTCATATTAACATTATTGCTCTCAAATTGCGGAATGTGTGTGCGCAAGGGAAGGGGAAGTGAAGAAAAGCTCCATATTTGAGTCCATTGCAGAGAAACATTGAAAATAGATAGTGTTTGTATTAATAGCAGCTGCGCCAACAAAGAGCCTAGAAGTGTCTTCGAGACTAACCGATTTGTTATAACATTTGTGGACTACATCTAACTTTGTCAGATGCATGAAAGATTTCCCCAAAACCAGGAATAGATAAGACTCACAAAAACTTCACTCAAAGGTGACCTTTCAAGTTTAGTCAGACTCTTTATCAAACTGGACATTGTAAAGTTGGGGACTGTAGAAAAGTTCAAAAATCATCACAGCTAGATGCTGAAATGTCAGTATATGTTATTGAACCAAAGTCCTGTGATGGAGGCTGCAAACTTAGCTGGAGGTGTGTTCCTTTTAATATTAGGTTTGCCTTCAAGAGATATAGAGTGCAATGTACATGGTTGGGGAGGAAGCTGTAAACAGCAAGGTCAAAGGGAATACCCAACTTATTGACCGTAATAGGTGCATTAGTAACACTAGCCAATCATGCAGTTCATGCTGATCTCTCATTTCCCTCCTTGTTAGCACCAGCCAGAATATAAGAGGCCTCAATAAAGGAAGCCACAGCCTTGGAGTTGGGAAGAGCCGACCAGGGCTGTTGAGGACAGGACTTTCTGGAGGGTCACCAATCCATAGGGTTCCCATAGTCCAGAACTGGCTGTATGGCATATATAACCACCACTAGCAGCAGCTACCCAGAAGCATTCCCAATTCATGTTTCTCAAAGTGAACCTCTTAAAGAGGTTATGGGCAGTAACCCAGAAGGTCATGCTTCCAGACTAAACCCCTCAAAGGAAGTTAATCCTGTGGGGGGTTATCTGGTTCAATAGATTTCCATTGATAAATGTGATAACTTTGGGTGAGTAGTAATTATTGGAAGATCCAGCATGGTGCAGTCCTTACAATGTCCTACTAGGACAAGGAAGATCAGATTCCCCTCCGCAGGACCTTTATACTCACTGGGTGACTCTGGGCCACTGAAATCTTTCCCAGTCTAATCCACCTCACCAGATTTTTCTGAGGGAAGGGACCCTGAACACCACACTGAACTGCTTAGAAGGGGGGGGGTTGATGTGTGTGGGTGTTTGTGTGTGTAGTTTTTTGGCTCTTCAATAGTTTTAGACTTTATCTTCCGGATAATCCAGGCAGCATGACCAGTGCTACGCAAATTGCAGTCCAGAGCATCTAGAGAGCCAAAAGTCCCCTTTCCTGACTAGAGGATGATTACTTCTTACCCCTCACAACTGATGAAATTTTACACAGGAGGAAAACAAGAACTGCAAAGGCAATCTGAGGACCTGACTGCCTGTGAAAATCGTTTCCTCCAACTCCTCCTATATGGAACAACATTAACCAGGGTCTTTTTTTAAAATCAAGACATTGTAAGTGGCTCATCTGACAGATTAAAAGACTCAAGGACTGGAAGCCGGCATAAGTCCCTCATGTGCCCTGGCTGTTTTCTAATTCTGGTCAGCCGAGAAGGTGGGCCACGTCATCCTCCAGGTGGGAAAAGGATCCGTCCCTCCCGAGTCGGAGAGGAAGGCCCTGGGCTGGAGACTGGAAGGTCCCTCTTTTCAGAAACAGGGCATCCCGTGTCAAATCGAGGAGGCGCCGTGAGAAGAGCTGTTGTGTTTCCCAGGATGTTCCCCTTCAGCCTCCTGGGGTGTAGACTTTCACCTGCTCCGGAGTTTGTCAGCTGGTTCTCTGAGGAACGTCCCTAATAAGATCCTGAGCCGTTTCCCCTCCCGAGAAAGGAGGCGATCCCCTTGGAGTCCACCCGACGGCTCCTGAGGAACACCTCCCCTTCTGCCGACCCTGCAACAGAGAGCGGAGGTTTACGTCGCAAAGAGCGGGCGGGACCTCACACGAGCCGAGCACGGAGGAATTAGTTACGGGGGGGGGGGGGACCCGACTCTGAAGCCAACCTCGCCCATCCTCCACCCGCGAGGCCGTGGCCCGTCGGCCCTGCCGCCTCCTCCTCCTCCTGAGCAGGGAGCAGTTATAAAGTGCAAAAAGGAAATTGCGGCCCCCCTCTTCTTTGCTCGTTTGGGGCAACCTTCGCTTTTCATCTGCGCTCGCCGGGCTGTTGTCATCGTTAAGGATCGCAGCTAAACAAAGTAAAGTTATGAGAGGTTTAAAAAAAAAGGGGGGGGAGCTTTACTACATAAATGCGTCTGTGATGATGTGATGGGGCAGGCACTGTTGTGTAGTAGTGACAGTGTTGGTGAGGCAAAGGTTCGAAGTCCTATGCAACCCTGAAGCGCACAAAGTCACCTTGGGCTAATCTAAACTACTCACCCACTACCTTGGAGTAAAGAAAAGTTACCTCGGAGACCACCTTCTGTGGCAAAGACGGTCTTAGATGTGGGTTTTTACTCTACAGTACTAAGGTCTGATAGTATTCATTTGGTTATGATGGGGAAGAGTGGCTTCTCTGTCGTTGCCGCCGCCACCACGTTCCATGTTCTTTCCATTAGATCAAGTGGGCTTCCCATGTTGGAGGTTTCCCTTGTCAACCAAAAGCCTACTTGTTCTTCCAGGTGTTTTCCAGATGATTTTCCAGCCTATCAGTAACCTCTTACTGATTTTAAAGACTTATTTTCAATGAGGCTTTTATTTAATGATTTTGTTCTTTCTATCGATTGATTCCATGCATCTTTTAAACCAGTAAACTCTTGCCTTTTTTAAAAATAAAAATTTGTACAAAGTGTCTTTCATCAAATCTGAGAGAGTTGTCTGCATGCATATGGGCACCATAAGCTGATATATTATCTTCCCTCCCATTATCAGTTGCCTTTCCCGAAACTGGCAACCTCCAGATGTGTTGAACTGTAATGCCCATGGCCCTCATCCGATTGATAGATAGTGGAATCCAAACTTCCAGAGGGTTCTGGGGTGGAGGAGGAAGGAATTCAAATAAGTGTGTTTGGTACACATCCAACAACCTGAAGTTTCCCTTCAAGCTTACATCTCATCCTGTCTAACTAATTTCTGATGAAGAGAACTGTATGCGCATCCCAGGTTTGCAAATGATTGTGTTTATCCATTAATTCTTTTCATACCTACTAGTACATCAAGGAACATCTCATATGTACACTTCTAAAGTGATTGTTTTACATCGTGTTTTGCTATAGACTGGGACTTAATTCTAAGCTGGAACTTTTCAGACTTTAGAAGGAAATGCTAAATGTACATTCTACATGAAAAATAGTTAAGAAACAAAGTGGAACACTGAATGATTGAAGTCACTTTGCGAAATGGCCACAAACACACAGAAACATGTGGAACACATGTTTACTCTAACATGCATGAAGGTACTTGGTATTCATGATGAGTCTAAATATGATAATAACACCTGTAAAGACAGCTTAATTTCTACTGGTGGTATTTATTAAAAAAATCATGCTTTGATGTTAATGAACCAACTGTCCAGGCATTAATAAAGTTGCAAAGTTCAGTCACTGATCCGAAATGTGGTTGGTTCAGATGCATGTCATAAGTTCATGGAATATTTGACCTACTAGCCACAATGGCTAATGAAGCATCTGTCCGCAGAGGCATATACTTCTGATTACAAATACTGGGGGACAAACGGCAGGGAAGGGTCAACACTTTCATAGCCTGTGAGTTTTCTTCAAGGGGTGCCTCACTGGCTGCTGTTAGAAAACAGAGCCCTGGGCTATTATTGATTGAGCTCTAAACACCATATGCTTCTCTAACTGTGGCTTGGCTGAAACTCCCATCCGTCATCCCTAAACACTGGCTGTCCGGAGAGTTGGCTTCCAGTGACATCTGGAAGGCTATCGTTCACACTAGCACTGTTTTAGTCATTTATAATATAATACACCTTGGTCTCATCCAGCAAGATGATAGTTATTTTCCTCATTGTAAAAGCACTTTACAGTCTAGCGTCAGTGAGCCTTCTCCACAATGCTATAAAGCAGGCCACTAGACTTGTACAACATAAAACAGAGGACATGGGAACTTGCTTACAATGGCTTTCCAAGTGGGGCACAAGGAACACCTGTATCCTCTTAGCTAGTTTCTTAAAGGAAATGTTCTGGGTCCCAAGAGTCATGATTTCTGCCAGACATATGGCTGTGTGGGTGTCCATAGTTATGTACGATGGAATTTAAAAATGCACACAGAAATCAAGAGAGACACTTTTGTATGCTTTTAGGGCTTTCATGTGTTGTGTAAACCAGGAGCACTGAAATCACAATGCCAGCCAACGGTGGCAGCAACACGAGAGATCCAGGATCCATTCCTAGATATAGCTCTTCAAGTGGTGCCACCTTGAAAGACAGAGTCGGCCTAAATAAGTGATTTTATCAAAAGTAGTAGTCATGGCCATAGTGGCAAGTGGCCACAGCGCTGTGACCTCATTATACCATACTGTCACCAACACTAACTCCTCTACTGCAACCATTACTGTGAAGTCCAGTTTACCAATGCTCTGCTCTTTGATCTTTCTCAACATATATTTGCAGCTCAAAAAGAAATCTTCATCTAATAGGATCAAGTCGCCCAATACCAGTCTCCTGATCAGAGGGAAGCATCTGCCGGGGTTCTCAGCTGTCTCTGTCTCCTCCGAGTCCCTTCGTGGTCCCCAGAGGAGCTAAGGAGAGGAGCTATTCCCACTCAGTAAAGGATAATGCAAAGGTGTGGAAGCAGCTAGGACCCCAGAGGAT
>NC_135796.1:6552500-6710000 GCF_051106095.1 Pogona vitticeps | reverse complement strand
ATAATAATAAAAAAAATAACCTGGAATCCATAGAAAAGCCACCCTCGCCCACTTACGCTTTACCTGACTACTCCTTTCCATTTCGCCCTCCAGGTATTTGGCCGTGTACCATCCTGTGCGTGACGGTGTTGCCCAAAGACCTAACTGGGTCAACAAAGATCACACACAGAATGGACAGAGCCCTGTATCCGACACATTTGCCCTCCATTCATTCTGTATATATGCAGGAAAGTGTCCTAGGGCTTTAAGGCCTTATCTGAAAACGTCTCTCTTACGGGAGACAAGAGTCTGTCTCCTGTTTTTCTTCTGCGCCCGCTCTCTCTCTACAGTATTTGTTTTTCTCAACTTGTGCGACATCTTCTCTACGTCTCTGTGAAGAGCAACGAACTCAACTGGCTGCTTCCTCCTAGCGTGCCTCTTTCTCTGTCTGCAGCTTCCTCCCCTTCTCTTTCTTCCATGTACTGAACTCCAGCGACTCTTATTAACCTGCCGGTTCATCCCTATTCTAGGCAGAAAGATGCCCGGGTGCGCACGCGCAGGCGCCCCCTTGCTTCAGCCCGGTAACACCCGCCGTCATCTGCTGAACTTTTCCAGCTCCGCATCCAAGGAGGAGCCCGAAAAACTGGCAGGGGCACGTCCCCACACACCTGAAGCCCGCACCAGCCCCCTCCCCGCCCCGATGTACGTGGAGGACGCTTGCACACGCGCGGGGCTCCTCCCCAAACAATCGAGTCGGCTGCGAAATGCCAACTCTTAAAGCAGATCAGACCGGATCCGGCTTCCTAAGATAACCCGGTAAAGAGAGAGCAGAGAACTGGGCGGTGAGAGGAGATCTGGGCGGCGGCGGGGAGGGGGGGGAGAGCAGCTGCGTCTGAGTTAGAGGAGGGGAGACCCGGTCTCGAGCTCGCCTCTGCCCCTGCCCCGACCCGCCTCCAGTCACTCCACAAAGCACAGCACACGAAGGAGCCTGGGCTCTGTTCTCCTCTCTCCTCCTCCAGCTCCTGGCTTCTCTCCCCTCTGAACTCCCCCCCAGCCCCCTCCGGGCCTCAGCGAACCTCTAGTTCGGTGTGTGCGAAGGGAGCAGGGGATGGCAGCAGAGTAACCCCTTCGGCGCCAGTCTGCCGAGGAAGGGCTCTGGAGGAAGGAGGGACGCCCGCCTGCCTGCTCTCGCCTCCCTCCCTGCTTCTCCTCGCCCCCGTCCTTCCTCCCGCAGAGAGGCAGACAGCGAGGAGCAGGCGCGGCTCAGACAGGGGGGATTTTCGCCGTTTGCTTTTCAAACCTTCTAAACCAACAAACAAACAAGAGCTCAGAGAGACACCTCTGATCCCAGCGCTGATTAAAGAGCCCTGAAAGCAAGGAAGAATAAAGCCGGGCTGAAGGAAGCAGACGGTAGGCCCCGGGCTGGCCATAAAACTGATCGCTGGGCGAGATAGCCTCCCAACCTCCAGCAAAGCCGAGCCCAGCCGCCCTCCCCGGCCGAGCCGCTCGCCTTGCAAGTTACAGCCACAGGATCCCCCACCGTCACCCTCTTCTCCATCGCAGGGTGGGTGCGTGGGTGGGTGGGTAGGTGGCGACTCCTAAAGCTTGGCGATGGCGAGGGGGCAGGGAGGATGGAGTCACCGATTCATCCGTCTGCTCCTCCAAATGGATCGCACCGCCCGCGAGGATCTCAACGCCGGCAGAGGTGTCAACAGACCCTAGATCGCTATATCTCGTAATTAACCCTGCCCTTTGCCACTTCGCTACAGCGCGACTGTCTCTGGACGCGAGAGCTTCGGTCCTCCTTCGATCTAACCCGTTTGGAGCACAGGCTGCCGGCAAGGATGGTGTGACCAACACGTCCAAAATACCTTTGATTAAAGAAGGGAGGGAGGCCGCCCTGCTTCAAGCCTCACCCTAAGGCGTATTCGCCGCAGAGATTAAATCGGACCAGCCATTTTCTCTTTTACCCCCCCCCCCGCCCCCCATACTCACGAAAGGCCTAGAAACTCTGCTGCGTGGCGTCCATTCCCCCCGCCGCGGCCGGCTCTTCCCTGAAAATCCAGGGAGGGGGACGCGTGCCCGTGTTCCTAGAACTGGGGGTGGCGCTGCTGGAATAAGGAGCCGCGAGGCTTCTCAAACCCTCTAAAAAGAGCTCTTGTTCGTGGAGGGGGAATGAAAGGTGGGGACGCCTGCGTCGTGAGCGAGGGAGGGAGAAGAGGGCGGCAATTACCCCACGCAGGAATGAAGCAGGCTAGGAACGGATCACCCCACCACCCCGCATTTACACACGGAGGTTTTAGCCTTCTGCATCCCTCTGCAATACGCAAATGTCATCTTTTGTTTCCAAAGAGAGGGAGCGAAGGCGATGAAATGGAAACCTAGCGGAGAGAAGCTGTTGATAAGTCGAAATCGAAAATGTCCCAGGGCTCGGTCAGCCAAGCGGGTTGGGGTGGGGGGGGAGGAAAAGAAACTTCCCCAGCCCTCTCCTTAGTTTCCTGGCTCGTTGGAGCTGGGCTGCGTCGTGGGCCAGGACGTCTCTGCAAAGCCCCCCCTAGAGGAGGAGGAGGCGTCTCTCTCTCTCTCTCTCTCTCTCTCTCGCTGGCGCTCCCTCCCTTCCTTCCCAGTGGCAGCGGCTGCCGCTGGCTGTTGCAAAACCCGCTCGCTCGCTCGTTCGCCCTTCCTCCTTCCTCCCTGCGTCCCTGCGTCCCTCCCTCCCTCGCCTCTGATCATGTTGACATATTCGCACGGCACCGAGCAGTAGGGATGCTTTTGCTACAGCGTTACAATGTCCGACACCTTCTTTTTATAACTCGGCTCGGTCCCCCTCCGCTCGACCTGTCAAAACCACGCCTATGGAGCCACACAATTGGTCCGAAAGCGTCAAAGAGCCAATCAAGTATGCCGCAGCTGCTCTGCAACCTCACAACACATCCATACAATCCGGCGCAGCCAAGCAGCCAGCCTCAGACACACACACACACACACACACACACACACACACTCTTGCACACACACCGGGGATTCGTGGAGCCGAGCAGCAGCGCTTTCTCTCTCTCTCTCGCTCTCTCTCTCCCTCCCTCTCTTCTTCTGCTCTTTCCGGCGATTCTCTCCCCCCCCCCCCCGCCTGCCCGCCCGCCCGCCTCCGTATCTCCTTCTCCTTTGCCAGGTCTCGGAAACCGAAGTGAGGTTTCCAAGGTTCCAAACTGCAGTCATTAAGAGGGCTTCTTCCTCTTAAGTTTTGAAAAAAAAATTCTTCGTTTTTTTTTTAAACTATTAATAATAAAAGAGGCATCGAAGAAAAAGGAGCGCGGAAGAAGGAACGGTCGGGAGAAGACGGCGGGAAGAAGACGCTCGCTGGAACCAAAACTTTGGCAAAGGCGAGGCTGCTGCGCGGGGGGGGGGGAGAGGGGGAAACGGAAGCTGCAACACTCGCGACAAGTTTGGGCGCTGCTGCTGCTGCTGCTGCTCCTCTGGAGCCTGATTAAGACGAGGCGCTCTTCGCCTTAATTTGGCTTCCCGCCGCCCCTGTTCTTTCTCCTATACATGCGTGCGCGCGCGCGTGTGTGTGCTAGCTCGCGCATATATACACACACAGAGACACTTCCATTTCTCCAGTTCCGCCGCTTTGCTAGCCCCGAAACATAAAAGAAAAAGAGGTCAAGGAGACCGCAGGAAGCGGGAGTAAAATATCCTGGCTGATTTGCACAAAAGAGGAAAACCTCCCCGGGAAAAGACGCGTCCTCCAGCCCACCTTCTTTCTACCTGCACGACGGAGGCCGCCGCGTCTCGCTCCATCGTCGTCCGGCCGCAATCGCCCCGGCGACCCCCCCTGGCCCGGCTCTGAGCCCTTCGCGGCCAACCCGCCAAACTCCGGCGTGGATCTGTGGCGATCGCGGGCTTGGCTGCTTTCAACTCCGCAGCTGATCGCAGAAGCGTGCATCCGGGAAGAGGGAGCTTCGCAGGGCGCCCCTCCGCCCCGGGTGGCCCTGCGCCCCAGCATGGAGCCGGTCTCCTCGGCTGGCTGGTGGTGACTGCTTATGTCACGCCGGCGCCCCCCCGCCCCTGCTCCGGCCGCTCGCCGCCTCTGCTGACGGCCCCCTCGGCGCCCCCTCCGCGCCGCGCCGCGCCGCTCCTTCCTTCGTCTTCGTCCTTTTCTCCCGCTGCGAATCGGGGCCGAAGATGAACTGTTAAAGGCCGATCCAAGGCTCCGGGACTGTTCCAGGCCGTTGGGAAGGTCGGCCGGGGTTTGGGGTGAACCTCTCGATGAGAGAGCCTGTGATCCCTGGGACAAGCATGGCTTACCACCCATTCCTACCTCACCGGGCCCCGGACTTCGCCATGAGCGCCGCCGTCTTAGGACACCAGCCGCCTTTTTTCCCGGCCCTGGCTCTGCCTCCCAACGGCGCGGCGGCTCTCTCCCTGCCGGGGGCTCTGGCTAAACCGATTATGGACCAGTTAGTGGGAGCGGCGGATTCCGGCATCCCTTTCTCTTCCTTGGGAGCTCACCAAGCCGCGGCTCACCTGCGGCCTTTGAAAACCCTTGAGCCCGAGGAGGACGTGGAGGATGACCCCAAAGTCCACCTGGAAGCCAAGGAGCTTTGGGAACAGTTTCACAAACGGGGCACCGAGATGGTCATCACCAAATCCGGAAGGTAAGGGAGAGGGGCTATGCCCAGGATCTTCTCTCTACTTCAGTCGCCGCCCCCCCCCATCCACACACACACACATTTCACCCTGGGGTGGGTCGCCAAACAGACCAAAAATCTCTTTCAGGATGGGGAGAGGGGGAAAACTGATTTTAATATGAAATGTGGAAATTATTCAAACTGGAGTTACAGTTTTTGGCGTGGACTTTCAAGCTTTTAGCTTCTGAACCAGTGTCTCTCTGAGTGTAATCCGTGGATAGATAATCAGATCTTGCACAGAGGGAAGTAAGAAGAGCATCTGACTGCAAGGAGTTGCTGGCCATGCCTGTTCGTAATTCTGCCTTACACAGCGCCGGAAATGTTTTAATTAAAAATACAGCCGAGGATCGGATCATTCCGTTCACAAACATATGTCTGTAACCTCGTGCAAGCTTTCCTGGGAAGTCGTTCCCACAGGAATGAATGGGACTTACTTCTAAGGAACTGCGTAATATACATAATGCTGCGGGTTACTCCAAAAATTGTTTGGGCGGCAATCCTTTCCGGACTAGAAGTAGACGACTGATTTCCAAGCAAATCTCGGAGATCTCTCTGTTTAGTTCCTAGTCTTGAGCCTATATGAACATTCCCCCCAAATAAGGAGAGAAGGACTTGGGTCTCCAGTAAAAGTGTTTTGGAATCGAGTGTTTTTATTCATGATTTCTAATTAGCTGCCAGCAGTCTAGGCCAGTTAAGCGCCCACAATTTGTGGATCAGTTTATAATCTTCTAATAAAGCACCATATAATAGTGCCCAGAGTCTAAAAGGAATGTGTTTTGTGCCCAGTAAAATTTTTTTTAAGCTGTAGTTAGAGTAGGCATTTCTTTAAGAGATATATTTTCCTGTAACATTTGCCTACAATTAGGAATTATCCTATTAACATTTAATTGTCATTGTTTCAGTCTCAGGCAGAGGGAAAAGAGTTGTGATTAAAACATACATCTGAGAAATATCACGTTTTTAAATGGTCATCATGGTATTTCGAGACAGATTACAAGTTGCCTTTAAAAAAAAAAAAAGTCTACTGAGAATGTTCAACAATAGTTAGGAGACTTTGGATCTGCGTCCAAAGTTTTTCAACAAAGATCCGGAAGGATTACTTACTATTTGCTTTCTTGTGTCTTGCAGTTGCTGCTAAAATGTATTTTCATCCAGTCAGCTACTCCATGCAGCTGTATCATACCTCCATGTAGTTTAGAAATCAGTTTAAGGAACTGAATTTGGGGGTCTTTTGCAATTTGGTGTTGTTGTGTTTTTCATATCTCATAACTGGAATATTCTTCATTATAATGTACAGTGGATCTTAACTCACTCTGTATGCTCATATTCCACCACCAACAGAACAGACTGAGTTGTTACACTTACTGTCATTATTGCTGTTTCTAAATATCCACAGATTTCCCCCTTCGGACACTTTTCAACAGGAGAGAGTTTTTTCTATAGCATTAGATTCAAATGTATTTCTGTACAGGAGAAATGCTAAACTGTAATGCTGTGCTGCTTAGGTGTTTGGAAAGTGCAAAAATCAAAACTTCTCTTTGCCTTTTGCTGTCTTTTTCTAGGAGAATGTTTCCACCCTTTAAAGTGAGATGCACGGGCCTGGATAAGAAAGCCAAATACATTTTATTGATGGACATTGTGGCAGCTGATGATTGTAGATATAAATTCCACAATTCCCGGTGGATGGTGGCTGGGAAGGCTGACCCGGAGATGCCAAAGAGAATGTACATACATCCGGACAGTCCAGCAACAGGCGAGCAGTGGATGTCCAAAGTCGTGACTTTCCACAAACTTAAACTGACTAACAACATTTCAGACAAACATGGATTTGTAAGTGTTTTTAGTCTGATGAGTTAGTTGTGTTCTTTGAATCAAGCCCCTCCTCCCCCCCCCCCTCAGCTCAAGTACACATTCAGAGAAATGGGACTGAACCTCCGGCACTATGCAGAGATATTGTGTGTGTGTGTGAGAGAGAGAGAGAGAGAGAGAGAGAGATTGTTCTGATTATCCTATTCAGTAAGAGACCAGCAATCCAGGTTTCTAAAAAAGGAGTGGTGAACGTGCAGAGGGGCAATGTGGTCTCACATTTTAAAACTTAAGGTGACTTGCAAGAATATTAGGGTTGGTCCCTTTACTTGTACGTGTTGTGGGGATGATGGGGGAAACAAAACATGATGGCATTGCCGGATAGGAGACTTTCTCTTTTGCTAGGCTGCAAATCCACTTAGAAGTCTCCAGTAAATCCCTGATATTTACAGGAATTCCTCTAAAAAGCGGCAAGGTCTGAATCCCATTTCAATGTGGAAGGAAGGGAAGAAAGGGGAGAGGGAGGCAAAAGTAGGAAAGCTGAGCAAAGGACTGTAGAACACATCTTTCTACAGTGAATTCCTGCCTTTGTTTGGGATTTTTCAGAAGAAGAAAAATATAGATTAGGAGCATTTTCCCAGGAGTGGGCAAATTTGTGGGATCCACTGGAAGGTCGGCAAGTAACTTCTAGCAGGAACAAAGGGGTGTGCATGCTAGTTTTGTTAACAAAGCAGGCCCCTCCTCCCCCTTCCTTGATTAGGCTGCTGAAATAAAGTTTGGTAGGGGGAGAAAGAGAGAGAGAGAGAGAACAGAAGTGTAGGAATAGGTTTTGTGTGCCGAAGGTGGTGCTTCTCTTCTGGCACTGAGAAAAGTTCTTGGGTTGAGAATGGACCTTGTTCCCGCGTTGCTCCAGCTGCCATCCCGAATCAGATTTTATTTCAGTTGTTGTACTTTGCTTAGAGTTGCAGGGAGGAAACAAAGTAGTTTGTCCATCTGTAAAAGGGCAAATGCCAGAAACGATCATGCTTGTAAATGAGACATGGCAACAGGGGTGGGGGGAGAAAGCCAAGAGGGAAACAAGACGACCCACCCCTCCTTCCAGGGGAATTAAGATGAACTCTGGGGGTTTCTGTCGATATTGTCTTCTTTCCTTCCTTCCTTCCTCGGCTTCAGTCTACACCTCTCTGTCTTCAACCAGGCCTCCTATTAATCCAAACACACACCTCGCCTTTAAAAAGTTTGCCTTGGTCACCAGCCCCATCTCCCATCTGAGAGAAGAGTGAACTTTTTTTTCCTAAGCAAAGAGAAATGTGATCAGAGGATGTCATTATTTTTGGCCCCAATTTCTTTGGAAGAAGAGGAAAGGAAGAAAAGAGAGATTTCTCATTTGCTGGCGAGCACTGTCTGATCTTAGGGATTTCCTGAGAGGCCTCTCTGTCTTTTCCCCTTTACTGAGATGGAGCGAGATCAGAAAACCAATGGCCGATTCCCCCCCCCCCCCACTATGCCTCCAGCCAACTAGTAGATTGTGAAGTGGTGGTGGTGGTGGTGGTGGGAAAGCAAGAGACTATTCTTAGAATTGCAAACCATTTCCAGGAAAGTTTTCCTAGCTGTAGATTCTACAGCGAAGGAAGGAAGGAAGGATTGGTGCCCTAGATCACCTCTCTTGGTCAGTTGTTTCCCTCCGATGTTCTCTAGCTGAATCTCTCTTTCTTTTCCTTCACCCCTCCCCCCCGCTTGCCCCCCCCCCCCCCCGCCAGACCATCCTGAACTCCATGCACAAGTACCAGCCTCGGTTTCATATTGTCCGAGCCAATGACATCCTCAAGCTGCCTTACAGCACCTTCCGCACTTACGTTTTCCCCGAGACGGAATTCATTGCGGTGACCGCATACCAAAACGATAAGGTAAGGCGATTAAGGGAAGTGGGGAGTGGGGTGGTAAACTTAAGCCGCCGCCGATAATGCTTTGATTCAGAATTATTGGCTTGGGAAAGTCTCAGCGTTTGAGTCTTGTCTCCTTCCCCTGATTGCCTTTTACCTTCCTTTAGGCCCTTTTGGAAAATAATGAAAGGAGAAATTAAAATCCCCGTGATATCGGGTATTTAGTCTATCGAGAGAAAGCTCCTTAAGCGACTGAGGTACAGCTGAGGTCGGCTGGGGAATTCGATCTGGTATCACTACGGATCCTTGTGGATCAGAGGAAGCCTCTAGGTCCCACGGATTAATTCACTCCTTTCAAGCAGGTTGGCAACCAGGCCGCAAGGAAAGTCTGGTTCGCATTATCCCGACCTCTACTTAGACGGCAGTGTTTTTATTAGTAATTGCGTGTGTTCGCCGTTTTAACAGGGAAGAGAAATATGCTTGGATCCAACCATTCAGTCACACGTTTCACAAAAAAGGCTGGACTGAGCCAAGGAGGGGAGATGTTTTAATGCTCTTTTTCTCCAGTTATTGCCCCGGTTAGCAGAGGCTGCCCACCGAAGAGAGTAGGCTAAATTTATGGTAATGAATTCAGTGCTAAGGACTCCAGAGACTCTCGGCCTCGCCTGGATTCTTTTACTTTTACTTTTCTTCTCCGCCGTCCTCCTCCCGCAACGTTCGTTGCTCTAAATTATTAGGCTCGAATTTGAATTCCAAAAAAAAAGACACGAGGTTTGCTGAATCTTTGGCAACCTTGCCAGGTGGAAACCCTCCTGTGTCCTCTTGGAAGGGTGTGTGTGTGTGTGTGTGTGAGAGAGAGAGAGAGACAGACAGACAGACAGAGACACACACACACACACACACACACACAGAGAGAGAGAGAGAAGTGTAATCCTCTTGGCTGGGTTTATTCGACTCTTTCGCTCCCATGAAATCAGTGCGACCCACATCTATGTTCGGGATCGGAGGGGAAGTTGGCAGGAAACGGGCTGGTTTTGGAAGAAATCAGAGCCGGAGCGCGGGGTGGGGACACCGCCCTGACCTGACGGGGACTTCTGGCTGTCAGAGTCCCTTTCGTTCGGCGTGCTCTTTGGGGGGGGGGGGGGAACCGAGAATCTGGATTGAGCTCGTGGGAGCTCGCTAGGGCGGCCCAAAACTTCAAAATCACCCCGGCGGAAGCGGAGAAAACGGCCCGAAGGGGCAAGCAGCTAGTAAAAGGAGGAAAAAGGAGCCTCGGTCTCCTCGCGCCGGTCTTTTGAGTTCGGCCGCTCTCGCTCTCCGACAAAAGAGCGGAGAGCCTGCGCCAGCTTCGGCCGCCTCGCAGCAGTTCCGTCGAGGGCTTTCTAAACACTCCGAAAGCACGGGCTTGGTTCGGAACGGGTCCGCGTGTGTGCAGGATCCAGACGGGCAAGTCGGCTCCGTCCCCCTCCCCCTCCCGACGGCTTGGAAAAGCAAGCTGGGGTCCAGGCCGCGGACTCTTGAGAGGGCAAATGAGGAAAGAAAAGTGCCCATGGAGAAGGCCCAGCCGCGGGCCGTCCCGTGACAGCGCTGATTCCCCGTCCCCCACGCTTTGCAAGAGTGGCTTTTTTAGAGGCCAGCTGCGTAGGCCTGACTCTGCCCAAAGGGTTTTGCACCGCAGTCGGGCTGCACTAGCTGGCTGCCTAAACTAGAAAGCGGGTTTGGGGATGGGGGGGGGGGTGAAACGGGGGTCTCTTTCCGTCCAAGGAACCTGGGAGCTACTTTAAACCGAGAGGACTGGCCGGCCGGCCAAAATTAGAGCACGTTTCGGCCCTCCCAATTTCAAGCATTTGACCGCGGGCATAACTTGTGCTTCCCCCTGGTTTTGGTGGAGCTCAAAAGCCCTGACTTCACTCGGGTCCTTCCCAGCAGCCTAGAGCGCTGAGCCCAATCAAGCGCAAACGTGTGTGTGTGTTTTTTTCCGCGACCCTCTTAAGCGCTTACAAAAGGTTAGAGGGAGCCAGCCCGGGCGAAACGCCTGTAATATGTTTGCACAGTATAACTCGACAGCTAACCCCCCCCCCCGCCGCCGCCACTCAGCCTCCACCCCTGCACACCCGCACGCACGCACGCACACAAGCACGCGCGCCGGGGAAGGTAATTACATAAAGTATTTTATTATAGCAAGCGGGTGACCACCATTCCTTTGCGGTTTAATTATGGCAGGTAAAGAGTTTAAACTGAAACATAACTTTAATGGATGGCAGGGCAGCGCGTTCCATTCATTCCTAGCAAGGTGGGGAAGGGAGAAGGTCCGCAGAGCCAGCCTAGGCTGCTCGGTGGCCGAGGGGCGCTGCCCACAGGCACCCACGCCAGTGCGTCCATGAGCCGAATATCTGGCCTGCGAAGGCCAGGCTCCCAAGCCGTGGTCTTCCTTTCGCTGGGGTATTCTGGGGATTGGGGGGGGGCGGACACAACCCTCAGCAACAAGTTTTTAAAATGGAGATGGAGCCCCATTGAAATTTGCCATTCTTGCTGAGCGCTTCTTCCTTCCTTCTCGTAATTAGCAGGGAAACCACCCCAGGCTTAGGTGCAGAACTTTGAAGATGAGGAGAATGGAAATATTAATTTCATTTTTTCAATTTTTTTCAGAAAAGATCACGTTTGTTTTTAGATTTAGCATCAGGTTTCTTGGACCACAACTGTGTTCCTTTTTAAGGTGCCATAAAAGTCATCTTTGATATTTATTTGTTGATTTATTATTAATGGCTTCCAGGATTTCTCTATTTTTCCAGAAGAGTCAGGCCAACCAAGGATTATGGGAAGGATTACCACCACCGCCACCCCTGCATGCCCGCACGCACATATAAACACATACAACAGAGGATTTGACTCTCCATCTATGGGGACTAATCCTTACACTGCCCAGTCTACCTTGAACATATTTCAAGTTTTTCAGCATTCCCTTTTTTTACATTCTTTCTTTGTTCTTTCTTTTCAAACAGATAACTCAGTTGAAAATCGACAACAATCCTTTTGCCAAAGGCTTCAGAGACACAGGGAATGGGAGAAGAGAGAAAAGGTAAGGGTGTGTCCAAGCTTCTATTTGCATCATTGGTCTGGTTTTGCAACTGTTATCAGATAGGGCTTGCCCAGAGGTCATTTTTGGGGGGGCTGTATGTCCCTTCCTCCCACCTTTCCACTTGTGGAATGAGAGGGAAAGGCAACACTGGAAACTTCAGCTTATTTATGTTCAAATGTACATCTGCAAAGGCCCAAAGCTTGTGTTCTGTCAGAGGTATCCATGGATGAGTTTTCTTTCCCAAGACAAGGAAGGGCACAGTTTAGGACACCTATTGGTAATTTGAAATTTCAAGGAGAAAGCAGATCTGGAAAGCAAAAGTGAACTGAAAGTGTATTTTAAGATATTACAGTAAGGTGATCTTAAATACACTTAGAATGAAATTCTTCCCAAGGATGAATTGAAAAGGGAAAATGGCCTTTAATATCCATCTGCCAGCCAATGCAGTAGAGGGGGGGGGGTAATAGATGCATCTGCTTTCTGATTATGGTTTGTCTTGACTTTATACTCATTTTGCGGGGAAAACACTTATTTACAAGCCATCTTTCTGGTTGCAAACAACTCTGTGGTGTGAGTGGGAAAGAATTTTGAAGCAAAAATAATTTGTAATGGAGGAATTGTTACTAAGTCCTTATAAGTTCTTTATGCTTTAATGAGAGAGAAGATCTTTACATGATCCATATAAAAAATAAAATCTTTCTTTTCGGCTGGGTACACCCCAATTCATTTATTTAAAGTTTTTTGTACAGAATGTAATTTTGTGAGGAAAACTGTTGGAGAACTCAGAATAACACAGTCTTAACTAAAGTTAAGGGAGAAACATATTTTCTCTCTGATTATCTGTAAACAGTAGAATATCCCTGGAATATGGTAATACTTTAAATAATTAATCTTCAGGAAGGCAGCTTTCCTTATCACGCACACTCCCTTATTCATTTAATGAATGCTATGTCCATCATCCTAATAGCTGAGACCTGCAGCTTTGCCCAACTCTAGGAACATCAGCTGCTTTGCTTTGAAATGCTGATTGGGCAAGCTTTCCTGGTTTTAAGGATGTCCAACTTCCACTATAGAGGAAGAGGAGGATAGTTATATGCATGGTAGTACAAAACATGGGTTCCTAAATGTTTGATCGTGTCAGCACCACCATCCAGCTGAGGAATTGCACAGTAAACTGGAATGCTCCAAATTACAGAAGATTCTGTCTTCTTTCCCATGGACTTAATGATAAATTGCTGCCTTTTGTCATTTCTGAAGTAATCAGAGGGTTGGTTGCTCTCTGAAGCTCTGATGTGTATAACCTGATAGACTTACACATTATGAGAGATCTCCAGCAACTTTTAATCTAGCCCAGTGAAATCAGCAGCCAGGCCTTCTGAGTTGGTGGAGCAGCATAGTCATAGGCCTATTTACTCAAAAGTAAGCTTTAGTGCACACATCTTCCACAGTTCATTAAGCTTAGGAGTCTGATCTTAAGTGGAAACATACAGAATTCTGTGAAATGGTCTCACATGCTCTATGTGATCTGACTTTAAATTCAGGTGGATTGGAATTTGCTTTAAGAAAGGCAAGGTTCTCCTCCATAACAAAGAAATATATATATATATATATATTATATATATTAATTCCACCATGTTTCCCCAGAAAGCAACTGACCCTCCAATCAATGAGAGTTTATGACGAGAGGCAGAAAAAGGAGAATGGGACTTCTGATGAGTCTTCTAGTGAACAAACAGCTTTTAAATGCTTTGCTCAGTCAACTTCTCCTGCTGTGTCTGCAGTGGGTACCTCTAATCTTAAAGGTATGTTGCCTTTTCTTCTTCTTGCTCCCCCACATTCAAGGAATCCCCTGTTATCTTCCACCTTCTCCTATTTCTGGATTGTTCTCTTTTCTGTCCTTTCTGGATTTAAAACAGGAGCTTTGCCGGAGATCAGTCTCCGGTGGGGATCATGACTGAAGTGTTCACTTTAACAAAAGCCCACATCCCTGTTTTGAAAAAAAAGGTCTGCTTGGAAACACTCCACACATCAAGATCCCACATGTCTTCCCTCTTTCTCTTTTGCACCCACAGTTCCTATCAGGTTTGTTCAAAACCAGGCAGCATTGGTGGAGGTGAGGGAGCAAAGACAGACTATAAAGGGAAGGTTCAAAATACTCCATGAATATTATTATAATGGAATGTCTTATTAAAGGAAAGAAAAAAATCATTCCAAACTTTGTCTCCGCCTTCCCCAAATCCTGCTTGCTTACATGGGACGAAAAATAGAAAGCAGATTAAACACAGGGTCAAATACGACTCTATACAGTACTGCTTCTCTACTTCAGTCTCTCCCCACCCCCTTCTTCTCTCCCTCCCACCTTTTAATATCTGGGAGTTATGGGCTGTGCAAAGCATTCTTCAATGCACCTAATCAGGAGAAAACTATATGGAACTGAATGGGATTTGTTGAGACTATGTGTATAAGGATGTTTGCATAAAATTGGAGCCTGAAATGCTTACATTCACGACTCTGGACTTTGCCATGTTGCCAAAAGAAAGAATGCACATTTTATATGACACCTTAAATTTAAAAAGAAGAAGCAGCAGAATGCTGGCTTTTACTCCCTCCTTCTCTCCCTCTCTCTCTCTCCCCCTTCTTTCTCTCTCTCTGTGTACGTAGGTGTACATACACATGCAGCAGATACTGTATCCAGTGCTAGAGAGAAGCCAGACCCTAACCTTTTCTTGCATTGGAAGAGGGGGAAATTGTTCCAAGAGCAGGATAAATAAAAGTTGGGAAATTAATGTTACACTTCCCTTGCCCCTTAGCCTTCCTTTTCTTCACTTGGGTGTTTATTATATAGAACCAAGTTGATAAGGAAGCCAGAGGAAGAACAGACTCCCTTGCTTAGATGGAGCACAACAACCTGTTGCCCTCCAGCTGTTTGGGACTACACCTCCCATGAACCCTGATAGCAAGACCCTAAAGGAGGCGATAGGGGTTGGGCTGAGACACAAGCACCATCACCTTGCACAGAGAAAGCTTATCAACTGGGCAAGGGACAAGTTTCCAAGGATACACTAGTTTTCTATGAGCAGGGATTGAACTCTACACCACTGGTTCTTAACCTTGGGTTAATCAGGAGTTTTGGACTGCAACTCCCAGAAGCCTTCACCACTAACTGTGCTGGCTGGGGTTTCTGGGAGTTGCAGTTCAAAAACATCCGAGGAACAAAGGTTAAGCACCACTGATCTAGACCACTAATTTTACAATGTGGAGGCTTCAATAAACTCTGTCCAATCCACAGTATGATGCAGTGCAGGTTAGACACAAAGAGAACACTCCGATCCCAACTAGGCCAACCTGTAGCGAGTGGAAACACACCTGGGCATTCAAAGCCAAGCAGCAGTCCAGGAGAGAGGACCCATTTGTTCGTAGGTATGGGGTGAGGGTAATGATGTCCTGGTAGAACCAGGCCATCAGTCTGTTCTGGTTATACTGGTCTTCCCAGGGGTGCTTGTTTTACCTCAGAGTAGTGATAATCCCCCTTTTTAATGAAGCTCCAAACTGGAACCCCAACGAAGACAGTCCAGCATGACTCACCTGCCTGTTTCCAATTGCTGAAAGGCTGACCCTCACTTGGCTCTCCTTTCCTGCCAGATTTGAGCCCCAGCGATGGGGAAAGCGACTCAGAAAGCAAAGAAGACCCCTCAGAAGCCGGCGACACTGGGAAAATCTCAACCACTACTGCCTCCCTTACTGTTGCCAACAGCAGCTCTTCAGCAGCTGGAGGAAACGGGGCTGACCCGCGGGAGAAAATTAGTCCCTCCAAGATCCTGCTCTTCCCTCCGGACTCGCGGAGCAGCCGGGAGAGTGTCTCCAAGGCCCCACCACCGCCGGACTCTAGGCACAGCCCCTCCACCATCACTTCCAGCACCCGGGGCTTGGGTGGGGAGGAAGTCAAGAGCCCCCCGCGGGAGGACTGCCGGGGCTTGGCCAAGGAGCCCTTCAGCCCCTTGACGGTTCAGACAGACGGTGCCGCTTCTGCTGCTGCTGCTGCCGCCGCTGCCACCAGCCACCTCGCCCAGGGCCACTTGTCCAACCTGACTTTCTCCTCGCACGGCCTGGCTGGCCAGCAGTTCTTCAATCCGCTGGGGAACGGGCACCCTTTGCTTCTCCACCCCAGCCAGTTTGCCATGGGTGGGACCTTTTCCAGCATGGCTGGGATGGGGCCTCTACTCGCCACTGTCTCAGGGGCTTCGGCTGGAGTAACTGGGCTGGACAATACAGTGATGGCCACGGCAGCAGCAGCCCAGGGCTTGTCTGGAGCTTCAGTAGCCGCCGCCGCTGCAGCTTTGCCCTTCCATCTCCAACAGCATGTCCTGGCCTCGCAGGTAATTTCTTGGGTTGGTGGTGGGATTCCTTTCTTTCCACTCCCTGGGGTTTTTGCTAAATGTCTAAGGAGGCAGAGCTAAGGAACAAGTGAACCCCCTGGGAGAAACCAAGCTTTGCCTTGAGAGTCCTCTTACTCATTTTCCCCCACCTCCAGGCTTGGGGATCCCAACCCGGTGACAGCGTTTGGTTTTTGTTGGCTAGTTTGCTTGATTAAAACTATTCTTTCCCTTGTCCATTTGCTTACTTATTAAAACCAATTATTGCTCTCTCTTTTTTTACTCTGGTCCCCTCCCCCACAAGCCCTAAATAAGAAAAGACATTAATGAAGCAATTTTAAAAGCTCACATTCTTGAAAGCCGATTGGGTGGGCGCTTTAAAACCAGTAAATGTGTTGGAAAGTAAGAGAGAAAGGAGAGGCTTGTCTGCCTGAAAACACTTTCCTGAACAAAGGCAGCGAGAAAAGAAATCAGAAAATGAAAATTGCAATGTAGCAGACCCGCTTGCATGAATGGCCTATTACTCTGCCATGGACTTCTGCTTGATTACCACACGGAGGTCCTTTGCAATTTTGAAATCTGGCAGTGAGTTCCAAGGACAGTTGGTCTGTTGAATCACTGGGGCTTTGGATCCAGTCTTTATTTTATATATGGGAGAAGAATATCCCTAACAGATAGTTTTCCTCTGACTTAGTTCATAGCAAATGCTCTCTCCTTTTTGCTCTCTGTTATTTCTTTAATCTTTTACCAAATCCTCCAGGGGAGAACAATCAAGATAATGCAGACAGGCTACCCTGTGTCTCCTGGCAACCAACAGGCAAGATAGGCGGTGGCTGGGGAGACAAGCAAAGGGAGAGAGAGAGAGAGAGCCCGGGTCCAATGCAGGCAGTGCCTTTCATGGCCCGGGAGTAATTTAAGCCCACTTCTCTTTGGTTATAGACCCATGTTAAATTTTTTTACAAATGTGCTCAGAAAGCTTGAAATAAACCAAACCACTTCACTTCTCAATTATTTTTGGACTGTTTTCGTGTAATTCACTCTCCGGAACCCTCTCCTTTCTCACTAGAGGAGTTCCTGAAGGCAAAGGCCTGGAGAGGAACAGAGAGAAATGTCAAGGAAGGCTCCTCCAAACTCTAAGGGTTCTCTGTTGAACAACGACAAAGCCTGGTAAAGCCTTAAGGACTAACAAGTTTTCTTTGGCGTACACTTTTCTGCAGCAGTCCAGAAAATCTTATTCCAGACAAAACTTTAAGGTGCCATTAGACACGTGTTTCTTGTCCTGGAACAGACTATCAGGGCCATCCCCCTGGATTATTAATATTTTTCTTCTTCTAACATGGACTGCTCTCGTTGCGTTTCCAAGGCAAGAGTTGGCTGCCCAAAGTGAAGTCAATATAAAACTCTCCCCCCCCCCTCCGCTCCACCTCCTGCAGAGGTGTTGACTTCCGCGGTTGGAATGGAAGCTGAGGGTGCTCAGCACCTTGCAAGAAGAATGATTGAAAAGGGATCGGAAGGTAGCAGCCGCTTGGCCGGAGGCCCTCCTCAGTCTTGGAAGCGCTGCAGATCCCAACGCCAAGGAGATGGGCTTTGGCTGAGGAACGGGCCGCCCAAGCGAAGGCGCGGGCCCGTTTCACATGCATCCCGTTCCCCCGCAGGCAATCTCCGGTAGCTCTAGCACAGTCCTTGCTCTACGGTTGGGGTGGCCGTTGTTTTTCCTCTACGGTCTGCGCAGAGCTTGGAAAGGTTTCCGTATTTTGGCTCCCAGCATGCCTGGGGGTTGGAGTCCAAACAAGGAAGTTTGGGATTTGCAGAGAAGGGGCATCTCCATGCTCTTCCTTTCCAGTCGGTTTTGCCAGAAGGCAGGCGATGCTTGCAGCCCCCCCGCCCCGCCCCGCCCCGCAGCCCCTATTCGCCCTCTTGGGACTGGGTTCTGTTGCTTCTCCTCATAGAGTGAAGCCCCTCGCCTTTTTAATACTCATCTAGCAGGCTGAGCAAAAGTTCTAGAGAACTCGAAATCTCCTCTACTGTGTGGCGCTCTGACTGAGCCTCAGCAAGGTATTGCCCACCTGTGGATTCTCGATATTCCTGTAATAAGAAAGAAGGCAGACAAGAGCCCCATCCAAGCTTGTGGGGGGGGGGCGTGTGTGTGTGTGTGTGTGTTTTAAGTTTGTGGTCGTGTGCGTTTCCATGGGCGAAGCCAAGACGCGCGCGTTCTCTCTCCCGTCCCCCGCCTCCGGGCCCCTGCTGACCCCCTGCTTCTTGTCTTCCAGGGCTTGGCCATGTCTCCCTTCGGAAGCCTCTTCCCTTACCCTTACACCTACATGGCCGCCGCCGCCGCCGCGGCCTCGACCGCCGCCAGCAGCTCGATGCCCCGGCACCCTTTCCTCAGCGCCGTGCGCCCTCGCTTACGCTACAGCCCCTACTCCATCCCGATGCCTTTACCGGACAGCAGCAGCCTGCTCGCCACCACGTTGCCCTCCATGGTCAGCGGCGGCGGCGGCGGCGGCGGCGGGGCTGAAGGCAAAGCCGCCGCGGGCCCCTTGGCCTCCAGCCCGGCCTCGGGGGTCTTGGACTCCGGCTCGGAACTCAACAGCCGCTCCTCCACTCTCTCCTCCGGCTCGGCGGTCTCCTTGTCCCCCAAGCTCTGCTCCGACAAGGAACCCACGAGCGAGCTTCAGAACATCCAGCGCTTAGTGAGTGGTCTGGAGCCCAAACAAGACAGGGACAGGAGTGGGTCGCCCTAGGGAGGGGGGGGAGGGGGGAGGGAGGAGGTGGTGTTTCCTCTAGGTGTCCTCTCCGAGATTCCCCCTCGTTCCAGACCGCCTGCTAGAACTCTGCGCTGTCTCTCCTACCTCTTGGTGGGACTGATCAACCAAGGTTTGTCCTGTGGCCCAGCGGGGAGTAAAACCAACAACTGTATTGGGGGAGGGGGAGATGGGGGCTGTTGGAAGCTGCTATTGACAAAAGGGTGGTGTCCACTGGAGGAGGTTAGGACGGGGGCCATGGATCCTGGAGAGGCCAGGAGGCTCCACGCTGGCCCCCCTTTCCCCTTTGTTTCCTTGTATGCACAACCAAGAGAGAAAAGGAGAAGAGAAAAGCAGTAGCATTTTCTTTCATTTTTTTTGTCTCTCGAAGAAATGACTTTTGCATAACAGTTCATTTAAGACAAAAATCAAAGCAAGCAAAAGAGTGTCTCCAGTCCTTGTTGACCTTAGTTAGCGGTGGGGTGGGCGGGGTGGGCGCCCCTTTAATGTGATTTCTATCAACTGCGATTGGTTGAGTTTGCAACTTTTTTCTTTTGTGTCTCCTTTTTTTGTTGTGTGGATTTTTTAAAAAACACTTCTCTTACAGGATTTTTTTTTTACCCCATTCTCCCCCCTTTTAGAATGTTCCACTTCTCCTAAAACTAATTTTTAAAAGTAGTTAGAAAAGGGTGGGGCTTTTTACTCTTTTAAAAACTCCTCTAATTTCCTTGTCTGTTGATTTTCTTCTCTTTTACTGTACATGCAATACCAAGATTTATCAGTATAATGCAGAGAAGGAAAAAAAAAACAAGTGGACACTATTGATAAAAGTATTTATGTAATTAATGGATAACTTGTAAATACGTGGCATATTAATACTCAAAATTAAAATTTAATTTATTGACATTGTAAATATGTCTGTAAATAAGGATGCAGCTGTCTTTCTGGTTTTGAAGTCGTTTTCATTTCAACATTCATGGTTCTTTGAAAAGAATTAAAAATTTGTAAAGGAAGGGAAAAATTCATCAGGAAAAAAAATATGTGTTTACATCTGCAATGTTTCATTTTGGTTTTCCATGTTATCAGAGGATACAAGTCATGTTGGTGGCATTTTTGTTTAGTGGGAGCATGCAAAAGGCCAAAAGAGGGATGGAGCAACATGGATACAAGGACTGTATAGTAGTGTTATTGTTGGACTCTCCCGGATTCTCAAGTACTGCCATCGTTGGTGAAATGGTTAAATAAATATGTTAATGAAAGACCAACAACTTCTGAAGTGGCTATGTAAAAAGAAGGGGTGGGGGAAGCGTCTGGGATATTAATATTATTATTTTTGCCCATTAAAATAGAAGCATGAATATTTATGTCATTTCCACTGTTTTCTCCTCGGCATATCAACCTATTAGCCATATCCCAAAGAATATTTATTACTCTGGTGGTAAACGACGTCCTTTTTTTTTGAAGTGAGTCCATATCCCCATGCCTTCCAAGTCAGGTTACTTAGTAAGTCTGTTCCGTGTGACAGACAGATTTCCTTGATGAAACATTTAAAAAAAATTTCCCGACTCGTTTTCTTCTGTTGCCCACCTTCGCCTTTCAAAAATCGTCACACTTTCAGGAAGATGTTCATAGAAATCTTGAAGTTTATGTGGATACCGTGATTGGAGGGAAGATTTTCTTCTTTAAGGGTCGCAACAGCGGTCGTTTTCAGAGCTTACCTTTTGCGGGGGAAGGATCTCTGGGAGAAATAGCGTCCTCCCTCACATCTTTATCTATTGATCAGATAAATAATGCCAGCCCCACACCCGATGTGCGTGTATTTGAATGGACAGACGAGACGCAGGAATTGTCTGTTCAGTCAAATCCATCTTGCAAGCTTCCAGTGTTGGTTTACAGTCCCGGTTAAGTACGCGCCAGTACAAGGGATCCGAAGGGAGGGCCAGCCCCGAAAGGCTCTCCAATCTGACCTCTTCCTCGGGAGTAAGTCCCCTTGAATTCGACTGCCTTTACTTCCGAGTGGGCAGCGAGGAGCTCACCGACTCCCGTGTGATTTACTCCCAGCCGCTGGAATAGTAGGGCGGTTTCCGTCTTTCGCCAGAAGTTAAAAGATGAGAAAATAAAAACGCTGGCGTGTGAAGCCAATCCCGCCTCCTGTTACTTCGTTGCTTTGTCTATGCAGATGATGAAAAGGCTTAGAGTGTCAATGAAAGGAATCTGACGGAGACTCTGGGGATCCTACAGTACCGAAAAGCTAATTGAGAGCACAGGGATTAATCAGGGGAGGAATTAACGATAGCCATGATTACTATCATTATGGCACCTGAAAGACTAATCAGTTTTATCTGAAATAAGCTTTATGAACTGCAGCCCTCTACTTAGTGTAGGAAGTGGCCATGACAATATGGGAAGCGCTTCCACACTTTTTACTGGTGCTGTTTTCGGCAACCCTGGAAATTCTTCTTATTACCACTGTTCCTGGAGCTGTTGCTTATTTTATAGTGTTTCTTTGGGGGGGGGGGGGGCGGTCAAAATCAGCGACGCCTCCAAGGAGTCGCCCCGTGCTTGGGACAGAGGGAAACGTGGATCGCCTGCCCGGGGGGGGGGGACACCGGCGAGAGCGGAGGCCGGTCGCTCTGGAATCCTTTTTGGTCTTCGGCGGAGCCTTTGAAGGCCGCTGGGTGGATGGAGGGGCCAGATAAGAGAACCTGCAGGGCGTTCGCTGTGTAATCGCGCCAGGCCGCCGCAGCCACGACCTGCCTTGATAAATTGTTGTTTTTAAGACCTCCCTCTCCCCGCTGTGTGGCTGCTGGTGCGATTCAACCTCCGCCAGCTGAAAATACTGTAAACGATCACTTCCAGCCTCTGTCCTGGGGTTGGCGTGTGGTGTTTGCCAGTCCCCTTCCTGCACACACACACTCCTTCTTCTTCCCTGGACTCAGAATTATGTCACTTGGCGATAAACACCAGCCTCCCCCGCCCCGCACGCCGGTCCGCTGGTTGGTTAAAGTTGGAAATATATGGCGAAATCTTTATTAATAGTCCCTACAACCCAGCGCTCCTCCGAGTTTTTTCTTTTTCTTTTTGTGGGACGATTCTGCGAGTTAAGAGTTTTGGAAAACATCTGGTCATTAAAGCTATTCGCCCCCCTCCCCAAGCCTTGGGAGCTTTATATAGGCTTCATTTGATCACCTCTCCCCCAAGAATTCTAAGGCGAGGGGCTGAGAGTGGGGGGGTGCCTCAGTCAACAAACAGAGTTAAAAAAATATTACAGTGTAAGAAACATGTCCTACATGAATTTGACCCAACTCCGGGAGGCAGTGGAAGACAGGAGGGCCTGGCGTGCTCTGGTCCGTGGGGTCACGAAGAGTCGGACGCGACTAAACAACAACAACGAAACATGCGCCCCTCGGTCGTGCTGTCCTCTGACTGCCCCAATGGTTATGATGAGGCTGTGCAGGACTGGTTCCATTAAACCACGCCGGGGAATGAATGAGGCAGCAGAGGATAGCTTATCATTATCCCTTTACCGGTTTATGTTGAATTCTTGGTCTAAGAAGGCTCACGGGGAGGAAGGCGGCTATTTGGGACCTTCCAGATGTGGCTGGACTACAATAGCTATCAACCCTAGCCAACGGCGAGAGACAGTGGGAGATGTAGTCCAACCACATATCTCCCAAATTAAATGACATTGAACACAATCGGGGCTTCCACATAAACATGTTCGGCATTGCGCAGTGTTCTTGGTGTTACCGTCATTCTATTGGAACGGACTTTAAACGAGTAATCCAGCCAGCTTCCCCCGACCTCACCTGGAAGGACGCCATCGCTTCCCTGGTATATCTCCGTCCGGTCCTTCTTGCTTCAGTCTTTTTGGGCTGTTGTTTGGTGTGTGTATGTGTGTGTGTGTGTGTGTGTGTGTGTGTGTGTGTGTGTGAGAGAGAGAGAGAGAGAGAGAGATCCAAGCCTGTTGACAACAGAACGCCATCGTCCTGAAGCCCTTGACGAAGAAAGGGAGGTGGACTAAGGAGTCTGGAAACGTTACGTTTCTGGACTACAGTTCCCAAAATGCCTTCGACTATTTGGGAGATTTTGTCTGAAGCCAGAGGGAAACACACCGAGACTCACCCCTCTCAGGCCGTCTTGAATTCTCCTTCTTTTGTTGCCCTCCCCCACCTGCAGCAGAATCTCCTCCGAAGGAAAGACGGAACCGGCAATTTTGCAAAGTGTAAGCCCCCGCCGGAGAATTCTCTTTGTTTCGTCCAAAAAAATAACTCGGCCAAAAGCTGCTGCTTTTATGCATATGTCTCCTCGAAGGGAGGTGAGATGCCTGTTCCCCCCCACCCGGCCAATTAGAAGATCCTGCGAAACTTTTGCTGTGTGAAACAAGTTTTGCTAAACCATGAATACGGTTTCCCTCCTCCCCCTGTCCCCCCACCAACAGTATCTTGCCTTTAGTTTTATTGTTTTCAATGTTATATCCTGTCTTTTCAACCCAACTAGACAGCCTCTGAGGTGAGCCATGGTCGTGTCTTGAAGCAGATGTTTACATCCAGGAAAATGCACGCACATACACACACAAACACACACCACTGCATGGTGAAGACCAGAAACTGGGCACTTTAATTTTTGGGATTCCAGCTCCTAGGATTTATTGTATGAGCTTCAGCGGATTCACCAGCTACACCCCATCATCTCACCGTTGTCACAGGACTCTCTTGCTGCTTTGGAGCAACAGATTGGTGGAAACTGGCACCAAGAACATGAACCAAAGAACCTCTTCAAACCTGACCAAGAAGGCTACAAAATGCTCCATGAAAGAAGGACCTTTGTGACACCTTAAAATCTAAGAGAGGGATTCTATTGGGGAAAAAAGGTGGGCACACTGTTTTGTGGTTATTGTGTTTTCTTGTCTCTGTGGCAGGCTTACATGGCTGCTTCTTCAGCAGCTCTCACTTACACATTGCTTCATTACCAGTGAATGGTCTGTGAAATTCTGGCCATTCTACTGGCCCTGAGCTTGTAAGGAATGGACCACCTGCTGAATGAAGAATGACCTTCATCTGTGAGTCTTACTGAACAAAGGTAGTTGGCCAGAACTAGGCCTTTATAATCCAAAAGTTATACAATTTCTCTCTCTCTCTCTCTCTCTCTCTCTCACTCTCACTCTCTCTCTCTCTCTCTCTCTCACACACACACACACACACACTGAATGGGCAATCTTCTGTAGGGCAGAGGTTGGCAGAAAAGTCATCTTCTCCCCCCCCCTTAGTGTCCCAAACCTACTTCACTTTCAAACTAGATGCAGAAGTTATAATAAGAGAAGCAATGGGATGGGGGAAGGAGGAAGACTGTTTTCATAACTCACCAGTTGAGGCTGTGGTGCTTGATACAAAGATGAAACACATGGTTCTCTTGTACAAGCATCCATGGCTGGTCACTCCCAAGATTTCCCCCCTCCCATTCATTTCATGTGGATTGTATCCTTGTTAGTCCTGCTAGAGAATTGCTGGGAATCTTCCCCTCTCCCTTGTTCCAACACAGAAAGGGACCCGTGTAGTATGATCGGTCTTCTCCCACCTCCCTTGCAGAGAACAGGCAGCGTTCCCCTCCCCTCACCAAAATGAGTAGTGCAAAAGCATGCCCCTGGCTTAACCCATCCTGAAAGAGAGGATCTTACCCACAGCTATCTACAGGCCTCCTCCTCCAAATATTTTCTTTTTTTAAAGTCCCGAATCTAATTGCACTAGGCCTGCTTAAGGAATGTTTTTTTTCTTTGAGAATTGGAGGTACTGAACCCCTAAATGCTGGATTGTCATATGGAGCCGTCTGAAGGTTTGTGCTTGGCTGGGGAAAAGAAGGTCATTCCAGATCAAATTACTCGACTGTTGCCAAAGCTACCAGCAGTTCGATGCTGTGTGTATTTTATTTCTGCGCTCACACACACACACACACACACAGAGAGAGAGAGTGATTCAGAGCAGGCAATGAAGGTGGGGAAAAAGTCCTGGGTGGAGTATTTTAATACTTCTATCCTGTTAGTCACTCTAATAGGTGTACACACACTTACGTACAGCCGTGATACAGATGATAGGTGCATGCCCTAACAGTACGAAATGAACTTGCCGTTTCATATCATCCCTGCTGATCTGTTCAAAACAGGAGTTCCTGCTTCGGAAAGAAAGAGAAAGAAAGAAAGAAAACCCGGACCATTTAGAGCTCTCTCTATACATTTATAGTAACGTTAATAAGTAACTCTTGTGGCGCTTGTCGGGGGAGGTAAACAGCTAGCAATCGCCCTGGATTACCTGTCTATTACTCACCTGGCGCCTCGGTTGATATCCCAATGGTTTTATGGCCCTGCAAGCTGAGGCAAGGCTTCCCCGGCCGGGCGGCCGCACCGATCCGGAGCGCATTGAGCAGGGGCGCAGTGCCCCCTATTGCCGGAAACCGAGAACGAACCAGGTCGAGGATAGTCTTGTTTTTCTTCTCTCGGCTTCCCCCCTCCGAGGCTCCACTCCTGTCTTGCCTGACGGGGAAAGGTACACACAGCCTGAACTTAAAGCGACTCGGGAAGTTCTACTCGGGTGCCTCTCGCCCCCCCCCCCATGGAAACTTCACCGTTGTTGTTGTTATTCGGTGCCCCCAAGTCGGAACTGACTGACAGCGACCCTCAGAGGGCTTTGAAGGCAGGTGTGATATTGAAGGGGTGGTTCCGCCCGTCCCGCCCTCCACAACGAGCTTCAGATTAATAACCCAGCCTTCCAGAAGCCTGAGTCTTCCACTTTTATCCCAAACCGGTGTGACCCTTGAGTAAGTGTGCCTGCCTTGATCTTTACCCTTGTCCCCTTTGTCTTTTCTGACAGATCGTCCTTCTCTGTCTCTTCCTTATTAAAGTTACAAAGGGCGACAACCATTTAATAACAATAAGAATGGTTATTAAGGCACAGAACACTTTACAGCATAACACTCGTAATTCATCTGTAATATTTACACCTCCCTTTTATTCGTCCACACCCTTCAAGGCAGGCTCCAACATTCACAATATATAATTTAATAGTTACAATAATCCACCCGAAATGATTTAAAATAATAATAATTATGAAACAGCTCAGTAGTTTAGGTATCTGGCCACAGAGCCAGAGATTAGGAATTCAATTCCTTACTGTGACTCCTGGGAGACTTTGGACAAACTGCACAGTCCCAGAGCCGTCCCTAGAAGAAGGGAATGAGAAACCACTTCTGAGTATTCTCTGCCTGAAAAACCGTGAAAGGGGCTCCCATAAGTCAGTCTGAGGCCACCCACCCACCCACAAATGACAAACTAATAATAAGCAAAGATGAGGAACAATAGTGCTACTAATCACAGATCATATTCAATGCAGTAAGAACAGCACAATCAAAAAAAAAATTCAAATTAAGTAGCACCATATCTTAAAGCAACTCAATGTGATACATTTTTTACAAGAATGTTAGGATTAGTAAGATTTTTAGAGATACATCTGTTGATAATAGAGTCCAAAACGAAACAATATAATACAATACAGCACAGCACAGCAGAATGCAACACAACACAAACTGTGATCCTGTACATACTGTGTGCATGATTCTTTAGTTGCAATTATTTGGGTGCTGCTGACTTCAAAGAAAAGAAAATGCAAAGTCTGGGCAATACATTTCATTAGGTAAGAAGCTGGCACTTGGTGCCTCAGTGCCCATAGAGTTCATTGTTTACTCAGTGGTCTTTTTACACTCAGGATTAACTCAGAGGCAAGCTTGCGGTCTTTATAGTCCTTGTGTTTCTGAGTAATGACAGACAAAATAAGACATACGTTTTCCATCATTAGATGATAGGCAAGTGTGACCTGTGCAGCTCATAGCCTTAGCCAGCAAAACCCAAATTCCTGGATTTTCACGCTTCCTCCAGCCCTGAATCTCCACAATACCTTCAGCCCAGCTTCACAGTTTTGTAATAATGGGTGATTTTTCTATCTGTTTTGAATGTTATAATATGCTTTCCCTGCTGGCAGTGGTCAACAGTTGCACACTGTTGCCGTGAACATTGAACAGGACACAAGGCAAATGGTTCATATTGCTTAACAAGCGGGCACGTTCCCAGGAGGTGGCTGCTTTCTTCCATTGGGCAAGAATTCTCCCCCATGATTTCCTCAAACCCCACAGCCTTGCCTCTGAAATATGCATTCCAGAGCCTTCTGTGACATCCCTCCCAAAGCATTTTATCTTAATCTTGGTGCAGGTTACAACTAGCTGTATTGTGTGACTTGAGGTGAACTTGCCCTTTCCCAATAGAGGGGCAGGCCTAGAGAATTCATGGCTTTCTCATTATAGTTGGGCTCCACCGACTCCTGCCAGCATGGCCAATGGTGAAAGATGATGCAAATTAATGGTAAAAATGCATTGAGGACCACAGACTCTCCACTCTGGTAAACAGGATGCCCAGAATACGCGTTGTTCGCATCCCTAGTTTTGCTCAAGTCTGTGTTTCATGTTGGTGCCTGGCCTGCTCTTTTGCAGGCATCCAAGGTCAAGCTACCGGATGCTTCAGGGATTCTGCATCTTCCTGTGCCTCTCAACACAAAGTGTCCTGCAAAACAGCCTTATCATCTTCAAGATGGAGACAGTTTTGCTTATCTGCAGGGCACTAGGGTGTGTGTGAGTACTTTGATGACCGTTAGGCACCAGATTTATCCAAAAATTTCTGTTTGTCTTTTTACTTCTGAAATGTTGAGGAAAATGCACTCTGCACATGCTTTGGAGCCTTCTACAGGACAGACGGGCCCTAGTACAAAAGAGGCGCCATGGACTTAGGCCTGTGCAACTGCAAAGGGAAGAGGATTTAAAAACAAAGGCAATAGCAACAATAAACAAACAATTAAATACGTAACTGGGAAAGTATTCATTCATTAATTAATGACTATATCTCAACTGTTGAGCAATCTGTGGACATCCTTACTGGTGAAATTGCTCATCTATCTAAACCTCTCTGAAGGGCATTCTGTGATTCTAAATGTGTGCCCCATTAATCTCAAGAGTGTTTTTAAAAAACCATGTCCTTAGTGTTCCCATTGAAATCAACGAGGAGGAGTTCCATGGCAACAAAATCCTCTGGAGAGACTGTGATGGTGCCCAGTCCCCATCATCCGCACGGCATCCCTCCACTTGCCTCTGGGTCAGAATGCCTTTCTGTTTCCCTCGCCCCTTCTGGCTGTAGAGGGGACCCATGAATGACCTCTGAAGAAAATCAATCCCTGCTAAATTTCTCTGCAGATGGGAAACCAAGGTATCGGGCCTAACAATGTAGTTTAGTCTTGCTCTGGATTTGCTATTTTTCTCTGTGTTTGGGCTCCTTCCACTGCACTCATACATGCAACAATATTTTCACCCCTTTGATCCCTGATTTTGTCATCTTACAAAATGGCCGCTCCCCACATCCTGCAAGTCAGGCTTTTAAAAACTGTGCAAGTCTCTTTGAGCAATAACAAGAAGAAGAAGAAGAAGAAGAAGAAGAAGAAGAAGAAGAAGAAGAAGAAGAAGAAGAAGAAGAAGAAGAAGAAGAAGAAGAAGAAGAAGAATTACTGATGGATGGAAGAGAGGGAGGAGGAGGTAGCACGCATCCTACACTAATAATTGACCAGTCAAATCAGTATAGAAAATTGACAGACTTGGTTATTAAAAGTACTTATACTCTTGTCAAGAAAAATTAAAATCAGTGTTTGTGTGTATAGATGCTCGGCCCTGAGAGTGAAATTTGGCCTTGATGTAGCCAGAAATGGGACAGGTTAACTGAAGTTGAAAGCAGAACATTTCACCGGAGGGCCAATTAAAATATGGGAACAGTTATTTCCATGGTAGGACTCATCACAGGAAATGTTGCCGCTAACCATGTGCAGAGTATCACAGCAGATGAGCGACCTCTGACAGACCTGACTGGGGTGGAGGGGATGTGGAGAACCCAGCTCTCTCTGTGTGTTGAAAGTAGACAGGCCTGCTCCAACGCAGGAGAGCCTGCTGGATGTTTCAGTGGAGGTTGGATTCTTCGGAAGAATATCCAGGGTTCCCCCCCCCCTTGGACATCCAAGGGTGATGCACTTGGCGTTTTTTTCTCTGCAGGTACCTCCTACTTCTTCCGTGTAAAGCCGCCTAGAGTGGTCGAGTAGACCAGATAGGCGGAGTATAAATCAAATAAAAAAAAAAACAAAAACCCAGCCCCTTCCCAGCTGGTCATGGCCCTTTATGAGGGCCAGCTTTCTCTGTCTGGAGGTGAAGAATTTCTGGAGGTCAAGTGATACACTCTCCCAACCCAAGAGGGAGGGTCGTTTGTGGTCGGCCATTAAGTAAAATGGGAATGAACCTTCACTGGAAACGTGTGTGTCTAAAGAAAGGGACTGCAATCCAGGGACGTTCATGCTGATAGAAAGCTGGTACAGTACTAGTCTCAGGGGGTGCCACAATACTTGTCTTTTTGTTTTTATTATTTACTGCAAAGGTAAAAGTAGTTGATTTTAAAATAGGATTTATCCTCAGGCGGCAGGCACAGGGTGGCGGCCGTTCCTACCCACTCTTGCTCAGAAGTGATTCTCAGACAAAGCTGCCTCAAGGAACTGAGCTCTCCTTTCACAAAAGAGTTAGGGTATGGCTCCTGTTTACTTCAAAAGAAGTCCCGTCCAGTGCAACACGGCTTACTTATTCCCCAGCAAGCCTAGAGGGTCTCCACCCCCTGGCTAGTCACCAACAGCACCTTTGATGTCCTCTGCGGTCTTAAACTTACATCTGAGTAAGCCTGTATATGAACTGGACTGTACATAAGCGTGTCAGCGGGAATATATAGGCCCTGCTTGCCCATGTACATCGGTGTAATCCAAAACTACGGTCTGTACACCTGATACTTGGGCTTCGATGCAATTGCTCCGGAATAAGCGAAACCTGTCGGATCGACTGAAAATTGAGCGTTCCACCGCCTTGCTTGCTTCCAATTTATTTTCGAGATTTCCCTGCCCGTGACCCTTCCTCTCCCAATGGGTTTCTATACCTTTGCGGGGGGGGGGGGGAAGGGAACGCCACTAAATCAAACCGACGGGGATCTGAATCCAAGCTGGCCCAAATAGGGGGAGGCAGCTTCTCCCGAGTGACGGGAAAGTCCCTCGTCCTGGTTTCTTTTTCCCTGAACATCCCCCCCCGGCGAATAAAGGCTCTGTTGCCGGCGAATTCCAAGCCTCCCCCCCCACACACACACACAAAGCAGCTTTCCAATACACACCCCCCGAACCGTTCCTGCAAATATTCTAATGGAAGGGGGGGTGCCTGGAAAATTCGGGAGGGAAGCAACACCCCCCCTCCAACCCCCTCCAACGCAAGGAAGGACGAGTAACGGCCTCGGGGTAACAAGAGCGCCGGGACTGCCTTCAGGAGCGCCAGCCCTTTTCTTATTCGGGGGGGGGACCCTCTTGGGGAGGAAGCAACACCCCCCCCCGAAGATTTCTGGCTCCATGTTTCCTTCCTCGTTGCTTCTGGGAGGTGATGCTTCTCCCCTTGCGCGAGGCCGGGGGAGGGGGGGGACGCCTTTGCCACCGCAGAGGACACACGGCCTGGGGTGCGCCTTTGGGGGGGGGGCAACGACCGGTCCAAGGGAAGCCTTTGCAGACGAGGCTGGTTTCAGCGGCGGAGAGGTCCTCTTTGCTCCCCAAAGCCGGGAGACCGATCCGCCCCGATCGGCCCGGTATTCCCCGCCGAGTTCGGTTCAGTAAAACGTCCTCCGACGTGAGGGTGCGCCCGGGGGGGGAGATTTCAAACGGCCAAGCCAAACTCCTTCGGGCGGCGCGCAGCGGACCCCAGAAACCAACTGGAAGACGGGAGTTTTCAAAAGTCCGATTCTTGGGTACCGGCGCTCCGCGCGGAATCCTATGGGGCGCCTGCCGCCCGGGAGCAAAAGCCACGGCGGCGCGCTCCTGGCCGGAACCCTCTCGCCCAAACCAAACTACATACAGCCTTTCTCGCCCTTATTGTAAAGAAGCCCTATTATGATAAACGGGATTTACTTCTGCTTAAACGCGCAAAGGATGGGTTGCCCGGGTGCTCCTTTAAAACAGAATTCTCCTCCTGCTAAGTCTATCCCCGTGAGTAAGTTAGAGCGGAGTCTTCTCTCCTTCCGAGAAACCCCGTAAGCCTCGGAGTTTCTTGAGCAACATTTGCCAGAATTGCACGCTGTTGGAAAATCAAGAAGCAGTCGCGCCGTGCTTCCTTGGGCGAAAGCTGTATTTTCTACCGGTAAGATTTATGCACAGCTTGCCAGTAAAGAGGGAGGCGAGTGGATGTGTTGCCAGCGCAGCCCTTTCTGGGCCTTCCTTGCCTTGGAGAAAGCGCAGCCGAACGCAGCCTGATTTCACTTAATTCCATTGCAGCCAGGTTTGGCTGACCTTTCCCAGATTTCTTTAACCGTTTGTGCCATTTTCCAAGGGAAGGACGAGGGTCCCGTGCAACATTCGGGCGATTGCTCAGATCTGGAGGGGGAAGGAGCAAACGGAAGCTGGGTTTCAACTCAGGCAGGCTGGAAAGGAGGGCAAACTAGTATCGGGGCTCCTCTTTATGTGCCCCCCACCCCCACCCCCATCCCCACCGATTGCAGCGACCACCAGACGTTGAAATCCACAGAACCCTGGAATAAAACAGATACTGCAGAGTTCGGAAGGTAAGATTGGATGAAGATAAATTGAACAGAAACGGAAAGTTCACTAGGAGCAAAGCAATCACACTCCTATGGAATGTCTGTTCAATATTTAATACTCTCAGGAATTATTTATAGTTATTAAAACGAAGGGCAGAAGTTAGCAAACATGTGCACAATCCATATCGGAGGCAGAGGCATTTGAACTGAATGACAAGCCCCAGCGAGAAAGGGGTTCTGTTCCCACCTAATCCCAGGATTGCTTTGGTCCCTGAAGAGGTGAGACAGGCCAGCCACTCGCTCAGGCAAGGACAGGCTCCTTCCACTTAACTCACGTGGTCTGTTCAGGCTGGTTTATCTGGTCAATAGTCGCCGGCCTTGTTTGCACAACTGATTTATGGTTCGGTCAAAGGAGTCCCATCAAGTGGGAAAACAGAGGCTGAAAGACAAGAAGTGCCAGGATTGAACACAGTTAACAGACTTCTAGGGATGTGCTACCACGGCCTGTTCTATATACATATATACGTATCTCTTGTCTAATAAAGAGCATATAGATTAGGGGCACCGCTCCAGGTGTGTGTTCTTGTAATCTCCGTGATAAAAATCTCCTGGAGGGGACTGAGGGGGGGGGATGCAAAGAGCTGTGAATTGAGGAGGTTCACAGCACCCTAACTGTGTGATTCACCCATTCAAAGCTCATATAGCAATCTTCTTTCCATAATCTTTCTCTCTCACACACACAATCATAATTTTAAAAGTGTGATAACATTATAATAAAATTTAATAAATTATGCTGAACAGAGAGAGAAGAGAGAAAATTCCAGAATGCAGCCCCCCATAAACATAAAAGAAAAAAACCCAAGCAAAAAAACCCTATCTATATATGGAGAGAAGTCTTTCTTGTCTCTATAAAGTTCAGCAAAATGGCTAGTGGAGGGGCAGTGCTGGAAGGGGTACCTTTCTATTATGTTCCTGTGGTTTGGAGTGTCCAAGGGAGATTTTAGGCTTTACTTTGAGGTGTGTGTAAGCAGCTCAGTTTACTGTATTAGTTATGATGCCCCATTTCCTTGTTTCGAATTGCTCACTATCTTTAACCCTACAAATGTTGAAGTGTATGAAGGATCCATGGGGGGGGGGAGTGTCAATCCAGATTTACACCCTTCTTTTCAGACATCAGACATCCAGCATCAAAACTGGGAAAGTTTCTCCTCTGTGTTTAAAAAACTCAAAAGTGTTAGGGATCTGCTCTCATGAGAGTGATAATGACACCAATGCATACTTTTAAATAGAATGTATTATATATATATATAAAAGAAAAGAAAAGAAGAAGAAAATACAGTAGCAAACTGATTTTTAGAATCAGGCAAAAGTGGCTGATCAAACCTGCTCCAGATCAGGATCACTGCCAGTGGTTTAATAGAAAGTGCTGTTTGCTCGTGAAGCCTGTTTTTACATTTTACAAAAAAGAGTAAAAATAAAAATAAAAAAACCCTCTCTTAACATAAGAACTTTTTCTTTTTACAAATTTCCTTAATACTTCTGATCTTAATTCTATTCTTGTTACATTTACATACTATACTTCATACATTTAGGTGGCAATTCCATTATTATGAACATTTCTGCTCCACTGCCATGGTTAAAGCTTAACTTTTATACTAGTAACATGGCTCCACTAAACCTTTGCTTGCTACTGACTATTCACACACAGGAGCTTTATTTAAAATCCACCCACATCCTTTGTCTGTAAGGCAAAATCACTTTCAGATTTTAACAAAAGTACACAGTGCCAAAAAACTTTTAAAAATAAATAAAATCAAAGAGCCAACTCTCCACAGAAGAAGGGTGACAGTTCCTTGAATGAGGAGTGCCTTTTGCCTTTCGGGCTTTGCCTGGTCTGACCAGGCTGAGGCTTCGGCTTGGAAAGGAAGGAGCATATTTACCTCCCTCTCTGCCACCAATGGTTTCAAATAAAACAAACATAGGGAAGATAGAGGGTTACAAGCCGGGCCAATGAGGGTACTACCATCCAACTTTGGGGGGGGAGGGGGTTTAGAAATTCTGCAGGTCCTCCAGAGATCAAGCAGCAGATCTCCTCCTGCCTATCTTCTTAGTAATACAACCCTAAGAAGCCAGTTTGAGGGGTGCATTTTCATAAAATTAAGCCAGAAACACTCCATGTCACCCCTTGCACTCACTATTCCATGGTAGTCCAAAACTACTATTGTCAGATTATAGCTTGGTGAAGATACTACAGGGAGAGGAGTTGTCCTTCCAAGAATCCCTCAGCTAGCTGCTTTTCAAAAACCTGCCCTAGTTAGCAGACTGACACCCAGGAATGAGAAGATGTAATTTCCCAGAAACCCCAGGCAAGCCACCCCCCCACTGAGGCAAGTAAAGTTTAGCCTAAAAGTTCATTGTCATGAGTTCAATGTCATTGACATCTAAGTAAGTGTATATAGGATAATGGCCTCAGACAGTAGATTGTATCTTTCTGCTTTCCTCTGGCATATACAGAGCCTCTGCACTTTTGTTCAGCCTTCTTTATATATTTTATTCCAGACCCTATTGGGATTTAGGCCCAAATTCATTCTCTCTAAGAGCTCTCTAGCCTCTCCTGAATATGGAGGCTTTCTCCTGAGAGCTGTTATCTCCATCATCTCTCTCAGCTGGCTCCCCCAATTACTTAATTGTTTCCCACTGGGATTAGCTTTGGCTGGGATCCTTCCTGCCCTTCTGGTCTTTTATTCTGCTTTCTGCGTGAATCCTGGCTGTCTTCAATACCAAGAAACACCTTGTCGCTGTTGTGTGTCTATCCACTGAAAAATGGTTGCCCCGTTTTGTACCGTAGTTAAGTCATGAAGGAAATCTTATTAGTCTCTGATCACAAAACTGGAAAAACAAGAGGGCAGTGAGAATTTACTTTGTACCAACAACCTTGGTTTGTCAAGCAGAACTACTTGTATGCATGTTGTTGCTGTAATTTGCCAAATGATAAAGAGCCATTTATACCCACCTCTTAATCTACAGTGTTTTGTTTTCCCTGTTTTTAAGTCTGTGGACATCCTGCTTTCAGTCATATTTACTATTGCTGTTAGTTGTGTCTTTTGGTTAAATAAATTTTACAGTAGTTGACTAGTCAAATGACTATTGATGAATACTCGTAGACCACTTAGATCAGGAGATCTATGTATATATCTGGTTTCAGATTGTCAGTCCTACACTTTTAATCTATATTTTAGCAAAAGGATAAGGTGTTGTTGTTTTTTGTTCTGAGAATCTGGCCCAGCCTTCTCCAGTGTGGCCCCTTCCAGATGTTCTGGAGGAAAGCTCCCTCAATGCCATGCTCACTGGGGTAGACAGGAACCGTGGTCCAAACCACCTACATTTTGAATCACACCACCCACTCCCTTTGATATTTGGCCAGCAGTAGTTGGGGGTGATTGAAGTTGCAATCTAAACATATGGGGGGCACCATGCTGGGGAAAAGTAGATTTTGAAGTGGTGAGAGGAAGAGTTTAAAGCTGTTACTGTTGGTAGGTTAGTTAATCTGCAGCCCACCTTTCCAGCGATAAGCTCAAGACAGTCTAAATGCCTCAGCCTTATCCTCAGAACAACCCTATGAAGTAATCAAGACACTCTTTTGGTCAATCACTAATAAATTATCATAGACCACCAGTGAGTTTCATGGATTTCCCAGTATTCTAACCACTACATTGCACTGTCCCTCTGTAAGCAAATGTACCACTCCTGTTCAAAAATTCAAATTTAGGTCTCACTAGTTGTTAAGAAACCTGGTCCAGGACATGGGAGGTCCAGATCAACCCCCCCCAACACCCCCCCTTGCACCACCATCTTGACCCAGTGGCTTTGGGTCAATCATTCGTTGCTAGCTTGACCTTGCTCACAGGTTTGTTGCAAACACTGAGTGAGAAGGAGGAGGAGAGGCAGATAATTAGCCATGAGAATAGGCTAGTAATTAAATGATGACATGGGACTTCCAGACACAAACTAATAAATAAATAACTGGCTCACAACACACCAGATTTGATTCTTGTTGAAAGGGAAGCAGGTCTGAATATTACATGTGACAATACCTGGGGATGTTAGACTTGAAGAGAAGGAATTTGAAAGTAAATTGCCAAATACAAAGACTTACAAATTGAGATTGAGTGATCATGGCAAAAGAAAAGTAATATTGTTCCAGTTGTAATTGGTGTGTTAGATGCAATGCCAAAAGATCTAGAAACTGATCTTTGTGCTTTAGGGGTCAATGAGATAACGATACACCAACTGCAGAAGCCAGTACATTATTTATTTATTTATTTATTTATTTATTTATTTATTTATTTATTTATTTATTTCATTTATACCCCACCTATCTAGTCAGTTGTGACCACTCTAGGCGGCTTAAGAAAATACCTATGACTGCTGAATCCCAGGTCCTTCAGAATGACCTCAGTATTCAGGGAACCAGCTTATAATGGGAATGATGATAACATGCCATCAAGTTGAATCCAACTTAAGGTGACCTTTTGCAGGGTTTTCTAAATATAAATTAGAAGTGGTTTATTGTTTCTGACCAAGTTGCTAATGCTGAATCGCCAGAAAATGCTACATCTGTCTATGCAGATAGAACTGGGCCTTATTCACCCATGAAAAGGGGGAAAGCCTCCCACCCACAGCACCATGACAATTCTGACATTTTGAGGTGAAGGGTCCCTCTCTTCCACTCAGACCACAGGCTGCGTGTGGTAATGGCTGAGAAAAAAAGTCAAATAATAATTTCCCAAATCCAAGATATATTCCTTGCTCCAGAGCTCCTTATGGGGCTAGATCTCCCTCTCTCACAAAACAATTCATAGCAGCAGACAATGCATCTCTGAATCCCCATACCCTGCAGTAAGTCAAGTTTCTTCCAAATCTCAAAACAATGTGCACCTGTGGAGGGGGGAGTGGCTGGCAAGGGAGGCCAGTTGGTGTAGGTCTGTTGCCACAGGTAAGCTGTTCTTATATTGCCATCTAATGGCCACGCTGTGTAAACTCTACAAACTCTACATATGTGTATTTATCACAAATGTTTGTGCAGTCCGGCCTTTGGACTATCTTTCCATGTACACAAGGCACATTTGACTGAGAAGCTGAACCTCAAGATAAGTTTTCAGCGTCCAACATCTTCCTCATAATGTTTCTTTATTTGTATCAGAGCATTGCACAATTTAAAACAATATATGTGAAATATAGGTGAAAATGAAAAGCAAATTAAAATATTAGAAATTATTGGCATTTGTAGTCCTAAAAGAACCACTGGGTCATTTTGTTCATCAGCAAGGTTCCAGAAGTGAAGGATTAGCTGGCTGTAAGCTGATTGTGGTGGGGCAGTGGGTTAAACCGCAGAAGCCTCTGGGCTGCAAGACTGGAAGACCAGCAGTCATAAGATGGAATCCACGTGACTGAGTGAGAGCCCGTCACTTGTCCCAGCTCCTGCCAACCTAGCAGTTTGAAAGCATGTAAAAATGCAAGTCGATAAATAGGTACCACCTTATTGGGAAGGTAACAGTGTTCTGTGTCTAGTTGCGCTGGCCACGTGACCATGGAAACGGTCTACGGACAAACGCTGGCTTGGAGACGGGGCTGAGCACCGCCCCCCAGAGTCAGACGCAACTGGACTAAATGTCAAGGAGAACCTTTATCTTTACCTTTTCCTTTGCCTAAGCCGATTGTACTCACAAAGCTTTCCACTCTTTGAGGAGGCTCTTTCTATGTCCCTTGACATTAACAATAACAATAACACTTTGAGCATATGTAGAGAGCCAGCTCAGAGATAGTGTCTTCCAAGTAGATTCTAACCTCCACAAACCTCACATTTTGGAAGTTTGGTACATAGGTTAAGATGAGAGGTATCTTCTAAACTGGTGTATTACAATAAAACAAACACTTCTATTTTGTTCTTTCATATATATTTTTTTGGAAGAAAGCTTGTTGTGCAACAATCCATTCCTTTGAGCAACTGTTTTAAGTTTCATTTAGCTGTCCAAATTTTGATCCACCTAATTAGATCAGTTCAGTTAACCTTTAAATAGAGTCTAAGATTGTCCAAAGATATTTTGCTTTGTTTGACAATGTTTTGCTTGCCTTCTCTTTAGCAAAGAGATCTGCCAACCATGTAATAAAAGCTTCCTTCCTTTCCATCCTTTCATGAGGAAGAAAGGATATCCTCTAACAGAAGGCCAATACTGTGGCCAAGAAAGGAGAAGAGCAGGTCAAGATCTGGAGGCACTTCTGTGACTTTATACCCTTCCCTGTAAGGATGATACAAATCTTTGCTATCAAATCATCAGTAGGGGCCTGTGCTATGCTGTGCTTTAAGCCTAGACAGTGGCCTTCTAATAGAAGCCCACATCTTGCCCTTCTGGAATGAAGAGATTCCACCTGTAATCAAAGATGGGAAGAGTCCTGATGGCCTTCCTTGACAACAGCTTTTAAGATGGGGTGGTCAGACTTGGAAGGGATGCCTGCTAGAGCCATCATGGAACTCAACCTCCCAGCACACACAAAAATGAATGGATAGATTCAATCAATGGAATTCCAGTTGATGGGAGGCTTGTCAAATGCTAAGGCAGTGGAGAAGCAAAAAGAGATATGGTTTCTGTATAAAGCACCTTACCACCCAGTGTATACTCAATCTCTTCAGATTTTGGAAGCTAGGCATGTTGGACCTGGCTAGTACATGGAAGGGAGACCACCAGAGATCATAAGGTATGGCTAGGAATGAATCCTACTGTAAACTCTGGAAATCTGCTGCCAGTTAGCATTAGCAGTACTGGGCCAGATGGGCCAAGGGACCCACGCTAAAGTCGGGACTCATTATAAGGCAGCTTTCTGTCTTCTTGTGCTGCTGTGTTTTGCATGCTAGCATTCTCATATAGGCAATTATACAGTAAGTGCCTGCTAGTTCCTTTCCCTCTCTTTGCACTATACTTAGATGAAAGAGCCAGTCTGGAGAAGAGAACCCCTTCTCTCCATGGAGCACCTCAACATGAACCAGAGCCTTGATTTTTCCACATCCTGGCTAATCCAAAGCATCTGAGGGATTCCAGTCAGGCAAGCAGGGCTCGTAAAACATGGCTTTCCAGCTCCCAGCATTCTTCAGCCTTGGCCACACTGGCTGCAGCAGATGGAAGATGGAATCCAACAAATGTCAGCTGTCTCTTGTGGAGGCATTTCTTTAAAGAACCTACCGCAGCCTGTGAGCTGTGCTGGACCGTGTTCCAAGGGGGCAGGGGAAAATATCTTTTCCATTTCTGGCTTGAGAATCCTAGACTGCTCAAGTTCTTTCAGAAAATCTCATAAGTACCTCTTGCCATTCATAGACAATCATCATGAATTAAATACAACATCACATCACACTTAGAATCAGTGGCTGGCCACAGCAGCTTCCCAAGTTGCCAAGGTTGGAATCCTTCTTTTCTTAAATCTCCAGTCCTACCCTATGGTGAGGATTATGTGAAAACCTTTGAAACTGGGTTGGTGATGGGGGGGGGGGAAGGGCAAATCACTCTAGCTTGCAAATGTAATCGGACCATGCAAAGGTAATGCTGCACTCTCAAGGCTACTGATGTGTTTTATAGAACATACGCACTTTTCAGAGATGCTTATACAATGATTTCAGTCCATGAAATAATGCATGCAATATTTTTAAAGGTGCATATAATATTTTCAATTGTACATGACATTTTAAAAGGTGCAGAAATATCTCGGCATTCTAAAATTCCAACATTTTGATCTGGAGCTGGTTGACTTGTTTGTTTTAATCATGGTTTTATTATTGTTTTCTATTTTTTTAACTTTGTGAACTGTGCCAAGGTCATTTCCATGTGGAAAGTACATAAAAGCTTTTAAACAACAAACATCTGTTTAATGCAATCTATAACATTGCCATTTTATATAGTACCTAAGCTGGTTGTAATATATGGCAGGGTGAGCTCATAGAATCATGGAGTTGGAAGGGGCCTATAAGGCCATCAAGCCCAACCTCATGCTCAAGTCACAGCAGATCTGACAGATGGTTGTCCAATTTTCTTTTAAATGCCTCCAGCACCTCCCAAGGTAATGGGTTCCCTTGTCATACTGCTCTAACAGTTAAGATGTTTTTCCTGATATTCAGCCTAAGATGATAGCCTCACATGGCAGATGCTGGGACATCACAAGAAAGTATACAAAGAAATACGGAAGAAACAGCCCAGCCTTTCCTAAGCTGGCCACTTGTCTTCAGTTCATCGTACACACTGCTTTTAGACACTCATGAACATTTCTGAGCTCACGATTCACATGCCTTTAGGCCACCTTCCCAATACAGTGGTGCCTTGCTAGACGATGAAAATCTGTTCCACTGAAAGCGCTGTTTAGCGAAATCATTGTCTAGCGAAAAGCATTTCCCCATTGGAATGCATTGAAACCTGTTTAATGCGTTCCAATGGGGAAGAATCGCCGTCTAGCGAAGATCAGCCATAGGAAAGCCGCTTTGTGAACCGCCGATCAGCTGTTTAAATCGCTGTCTTGCGAAGCTTAGGTCCCGAAATCACCTGTTTTGCAAGTGCGGAGGGAGCTGTCAAAATCGTCGTCTAGCGAAAATCGGTTTGCGAAGCAGGGATCAAACATTGTCCAGCGAAATTCCCCCATAGGAATCACTGTTTTGTGAATCGCTACAGCGATCGCAAAAAGCCAATATCTAGCGAAAAAACTGTCATGCGGGGTAATTGTCTAGCGAGGCACCACTGTATTGTTTGTGGCCATGCTTCATTCAGTCTACACAAGGAATTGACAAAGGACAGTCCTTTGGGGTTTTGTTGGACTCTATCTCCCATCTGATGCAGGCACGACAGTCAAGGTTGAGGAATGCTGGGAACTTGAGTTCAAAAACATCTGGAAGGCAACACCTTGAAGATCTTTCCGCTTAGGATTCCTTGTAAAACTGCATGTGCACTGATGTGACTGTATAAGTAATAGTATTAATTAAGGCGGGGACCAGTTCTCCCATTCTTTAAAAGCACTTTGTGAACTCGTGGAAATAATGAAGGCACAAGGAGTGAAACAGCAAACTTCAGATTTGCCTGTTCAAAGCCTGGCCCCACAAAAAACGAGAGAAGGAGGCAGTTGTCCTACTTTTCCTAACTGCCCTGTCTGGCTTATTCACTAGACAGCCCCATTGTTCTAGCTGAGCAAGGGCATGCTCTCATTAGGAACTGTGAATTGTCTGTGGAGGGGGCAGTGCAAAAGGGAATTCGGCTGCTTTTCAGAAGCCAGGACCTATTTCCCAGGCTTGCGGGGGTGGGGGTGGGTGGGTGACGACAACACATTATGTCATTTTCTTCTCCATCTGTTTTTTTTTAAACTATTTTTCTTCTCCTTTGTGCCTTCAGAAGTAATAGGGAAGGATTTAGAAGCTCCTGGAAGACAGGTGAAAGAGTGAAACATACCCTCAGCATGGCCTGTGAATTCTTTGGGAGGAGAAAGTGGCAGGCAGGCAGGCAGGCGAGGCTGTCCTGCCATGCATGAGGATGGCTCCCCTCCAGTCTGTGAGGAGGGGGCTCCCCGATTTACGGCTTCAGGGGGGAAGTACAGGACTGAGATGGCCAGCAGTTTGGCCAGAGGTTAAGTGATTAGTTTGAGAAGTGTCAGCCTTGCCGCTCAGAATTTGTCAGGCGTTGGCTTTTGATCGATATTGACAGAAAATCTGATGTCATGGAATGGGGAAGAGCTATTTCTTACATTTCTCAGTGTGTAATCCAAAGTCTGGTTTATTTATTTATTTATGTGAGCTGGAAGGATGCAGGATATCAGGAAGTGCCAGAAAACATGAAGGCAGAGCTGGCCATTCTGCTCGGGCGATTCCCATCAACTCTCATAACAACTATCTGGAAGAGATCCTTGTTGGGCAAAGACAGAGCTGTTCCGTGTTTCATTTTATTTCTTTTTCTTTTATCTTTCAGTCAAGAGTGGATCTTCTTTCTTTCCGTTTCCCAGGTTTCTCATGGCCTCCCTATGTTTTCCTGAATCCAAATTAGGAACTTTTGGGGTTTTAATACAGTTTGTGACAAACCAACTTACAGGAGGTCTGAAAATGTGGAAAATAATTAAACAAAGACCAAATGTGCAGTTTCTTTTCTTTAGTGCAAATGATGGCACATCTTTTCAAGCTGGTCTGTTTTTCTGCTTCCAAGCTAAGCATTGGATTTCTGCCGGCCAAAGAGATTTTATGAGAGCTCAAGGGGTTTTATAAACAAGACCTATATATTTGGATGTAAGAACTCCTGAACTCAATGGCTCTTACTCCCAGGTAAAATTGTAGCTATGGTGTGCATGCTTAATTAAAGGCTATCTTTTATTAGTGGTTTGTTTGCATTCATTTTGAATACAAAAGGTGAAGTTTATTGCCTTCACCTTACATAACAGAAAATTAAGATGCATCTGGGTGTCTGCCCGCTTGTGTACCTGGTTTGTTGGCTCTGGATTTTCTTTTGTACCAGCTTTTGCAGTGCCAATCTACCTACTATGGATAAGAACACAAAAACATAAGGAGAGCCCTGATGGAACAGACAAAGATCCATCTAATCCAGCGTGCTGTTCACACAGCTGCCGACCAGTTGCCAAAGAGGAACCCACCAGCAGAACATGGAGTGCAGCCGCAATCTCGGTCTCGCATTCCCTAACAACTGATTTACAGAGGCACTCTATGGCTGATACTGGAGGTGATAGCCATCCTGACCATTTGATAGCCCCTAACCTACATAAATGCTACTAATCCCCTTTGTAGCTGTCAAAGTTTGTGGCCATCATTGCCTCTTGGGGCACTAAACTCAGTTTGACTGTGCGCTGTGCGAAGAATATGGATGGAATTTTTGAGTTTTCTGTTCAAGAAATACTACCATTCTCAGTTCTGGGAGTTCTCTATACCTTGCAAGCACCTGACAAACAAGGCGTAGCACCTGAGAGAAAGACCTAGGTTACGGCTACATAGCGACAGGGAGGAATCGAGTCTGGGTTGCTTTGGAATGGTTTAGAATGGTAGGTTTGATTAGTTTGCTCCTTCTGTTCACATGGCAATCCCTCCTGCAGCCCTTGTTGTTGCAATCCAGTCAACCACATTTTAACTTAGCCATGCTGTTAGTTGTAGGCATTTGCCTTTTTTCTTTTTCCAGTTGCCTCAGTATTTATTTAATGTTCTAGCTTTCCATGGAAGCGGGGCAGAAGGTAAATTGCCACGAAAAGAGAAAGGAAAGCTAGTAGCTCAGTCTCCTGGTTACAATTCACCATTTGCCTTACCGTCTGCTTCCAAGCTGCTATCCTTAAATTATCCCTTATATAATCTGAAACTGAAGAATGTTTGAGAGAAAAGCATGGTGGGATGAGGAAATTGGGCAAGCTTCCTTTGAATAGACATCAGCTAATTAGATGAGGGGGGGTAGAAGTACTGAGTACCTCGCAGGTCTTTGGACCCACAAAGGAAAAGGAAAAAAAATAACCAAGAACTGCCTCGGCTGTGTTTTCATTCTCTCTTCCTCCTAGAGAAGAAGCTATTTGCAAAGCGGAAATTGCTTAATAATAGCAGACCCATTATTCCAGTGACGAGCTCATAGGAGCGCCACTTTCTATGAAGGCGAGGTCACCCTGGATAGCCACTTGAGGTAGACACTGGCTTCTTCAGAAAATTAATTAGGGGGAAATGCAGAGAGGGGTAGGGCAGAGGGGGTGAAGGGGATTAGGGCCAGCCCTGAAAATACTGGAGCCTGTTTGGGTGCACAGGCGTGTATGTGTGTGAATGGAAGCAGGCCAAGTCGTGTCTCTCCAGTCGAGATCAATGTAACCATTTCCCAGATTTCGGAAAACCCACATCATCGTTTCTCCTCATTTGTATCTGAGAGCAGGAGAGGAGAAAGGGTCAAGGAATCAAGCAACCCCTTTGATTGTCTCTGTTTGGTTGCCTTTTTAATGGACACACAAGCTAAAGTAGGAATGATATTCCATGTTTCTGTCCTGCCTCAAAATAACATCATTGGATCAGAACATCTTTATCTCTTGTTCGAGACGTCCTGTGATTTGACCAGGCCTTTGTAATGTATGTGTGCCTCGGGGTGTTCATAGCTGGAGGAGCACCAGCATCCGCTCCATTTCCAACAGATAAGGACCAAAATCAGGAGGTGCATCTGGAATGCTTTTCCCTTTTCTGAGCTTGACTGTGGAGGGCAGTCCTACTCAGGAGGGGACACCCACTCAAATTAAGTGCTGCAAGAATGAGAACAGACCAAAGAAAATATTTCTTTACCCAGTGTAGAACTATTTGTCACAGGATGTGGTGATGGTATCTGGCCTGGATGCCTTGAAAATGGGATTGGACAGATTCCTGGAGGAAAAGTCCACTGCAGGTTACAAGCCATGATGGGGATGTATAATCTCCAGGCTGAGAAGGAAGGTACCTCAAAATGCCAGATGCAGATGCAGGGGAGGGAGAACAAGAGACAAGTCTCGAGTTCTCTTGTATGCTCCCAGAGGCATCCGGTGGGGCCACTGTGAGATACAGGAAGCTGGACTAGAGGGGCCTCTGGCCTGATCCAGCACAGGGCTCTTCTTATGTCCCCACATGTGGCTGCAAGAGAGAGGCATTCCTGGAAAGGGGATGATACTACTCTGTAGAGCAGATTCACAAGAGGTAGCTTTGTTAGTCTGTGCTAGCATATCAGCCAAAAGCACAACAAAAAGTAAAAATAAAAATAAAGAAGACAAACATATTGTGTCACCTTATAGACTAACTGCTAAGTCTGATTCTGAGGAAATGGCCATGTCTGTGAAAGATCACATTAAAATATAGCAGTTAGTCTTTAAGGTGACACAATGTTTTTGCCACCTCCTCCTCCTCCTCCTCCTCCTCCTCCTCCTCCTCCTCCTCCTCCTCCTCCTCCTCCTCCTCCTCCTCCTTCTTCTTCTTCTTCTTCTTCTTCTTCTTCTTCTTCTTCTTCTTCTTCTTCTTCTTCTTCTTCTTCTTTACTTTTTCTTTTGTTTTTGCCTGATACACTACTCTGTGGGCCTCTCTTCCACAGAACATGGCCTTTGAATATCCCACGACTCTGTCCAGGTCAATATGGCTATCTTTGTTTCTTTTTTTGTTCTCATTGTGAGCAAAGAGGCTTGTGTCAACTCATAAGACTCAGGCATTGTATTGGGAATGAGGTTTAATATACCCTGGCCACTTCGTCTAGTGCACTGTCCATCTGATGAAGAGCACTGCTGGGAGAACTGGTTAATCTTTAAGATACCACAAGGCACTGTTCTTGTAATTGCAACAGATTAAACCTTGAATGTGTGTTGTGTGTATTTTAATGCTTTAATAAGGGGTGGTGGAAGAAAAAATAAGAACAGAGAGCAGGAGCTTTGGAGAGTGATCACTTACTTACTTACTTACTTACTTACTTACTTACTTACTTACTTACTTACTTACTTACTTACTTACTTACTTACTTACTTACTTACTTACTTACTTACTTACTTACTTACTTACTTACTTACTTACTTACTTACTTACTTACTTACTTACTTACTTACTTACTTAGCCACACAACACATTCTAAAACAGTTGGAATCCTCACTGGCCAGTGTTGACTAGCGCCGTCTTGTGGAGCAGCTGTCACATACAGCACTGATGGTACCTATCTGTCATGGGTTTGGAGGGAAAGTTCCATCCTATGGGGAGTGGAAGGCGGGACATCAGGGGGGAGGAGCTGTACTGTATATATATTTGGAGCTGGTGTGGAGAAGAGGAGTTGGAGTCTGTGTGTCAGACTGGGTACAACTGTTTGTCAGTTAGTACATACCTGATAGGTTCAGGTTTCTATCTAGGTAGCCAGAACTGATAGGTTCAGGGTCTGTGCGTTACCTTAAAGTGTTCTGTGGGAACCAAGCTGTTGTATGGGTGTGATTGGGACTATGCCACGTTACAGTATCCTATTTACCTGATCCTTTTGTTTACCCTGTTTGTTGTTTCAATAAACCTTGTTCTTTTATTTATTAAAATCCATTCCTGGTCTGTGTGACTCCTTATAGGGAATGGTTGGTGGCAGCATAATTACAGGGTGGGATACTCCAGTAGGTCTGGGGTTGCCACATTGATTGGTGTCCAGCGTGTGGGATACGACTGGTCCAGTTGTCCAGTGGTCCAGCAAAGCCTAGGCAAGTGTGCCCAGAGCAAGGGGGGTCTAGTCAGGGAAAATCTGAGGGCGCGTAGGTAATCTTCTAGGCTTACCTCACGGGGAGGTAGGCTAGTGGAAGAACGTGCAAACTCAGATTGGGGGACTAGATTAGGGAGCTCTGAGGCAACCCATTTTGGCGGGAAAGGGCTGAGGCAAAGCTGCGTGAAGTAACAGTGATCTAGCCTGTCTGCTGAGAGGCCTAGCAGAGGGGGTGGATTCTGCCTGGCAACAGTTGCAAGTTGGTGCTGAAGGAACAGCAGCAGTCTATAGAAGGCTGTTTCTGAGGCAAAAGGAAAAAAGCCGTCGTTTTATTCTGAGGCGTGACTTTTGAAGGCAGCCTATTCTGGGGGGATTATGCCCTTGACTCGAAGCCAAATGGCAGAAATGGGGGAAGTGAGAGAACCACAGGGAGACCAAGGGTCTGAGGAGGAATTTGGCTCAGTGCAGGATGAGAGCACGGGAGAACTGACCTCAGAACTCAGAAGAATGCTCCTAGCCCAACAGCATGAACTGAGGGTGAGGGAAATGGAGGAAAAGGAAAGGGAGAAACAGAGAAAATTTGAGATGGAAAGGGAAGAGAAACAAAGACAATTTGAAATGGAAAGAGAGAGAATGGAAAGAGAAGAAAGATTGGAGAGAGAGAGGATGGCATTTGAGTTAAGAAAATTGGAAATGATGAATCAGAACAATAATAACAATAGAGATTCTGAGGTGGGCCAATTGTCTAAAACTGACCTGAAGAAATTCCCTGTGTACCACAAGGGAGATTGCCCTGAGGTGTTCTTTTCCCTCGTGGAAAGAGCGTTTGTGGACTTCTCAGTAAGGGAAACTGAGAAGATGACCATTATGCGATCTTTAATCAGTGGCAGCCTGGCAGAAGTCTATGCAGAGATGCCAGTGGAACTGCTGAAAGACTTCGCTGAGTTTAAAAAACTGGTGTTTGCCCGACATGGGATAAATGCTGAACAGCTGAGGCAAAGATTCAGGTCACTCACAAAAAAACCAGAGCAGACTTTTACCCAAGTGGGGGCCCAACTGGTGAGGTTGCTAGAGAAATGGCTGTCTCAGGAGGGGACAGAGACCTTCCAGCAGCTCAAAGACCTGATAGCGCTGGAACAATTTTATTCAGTCCTGCATGGGGAACTAAAGTTCCATGTGAGGGAGAGGAAACCTAAATCGGTGACAGAAGCGGCAGAGATCGCAGATTTTATTTCCCAAATAAGGAAGCCCTTAGGTGCTGAGGGGAAATCTGTGGGTAAGCCCAAAGAAACCTACAGCAGGTACTCTCAGGGACCAGGGAAAAACCAGCAAGGGGGAGGGGCCCATGTTGAAGGGAAGCCCTCAGACATGAAACCACCAAGACCTCAGATTTTGGAGGGAAAACCAAAACCAGATGAGAAAGACTCCAAGTACAGCAGAAAATGTTATTTCTGTCAAGGAAAGGGCCATCTAATCTCAGAGTGTGAGAAATTAAAGCAGCTAAAGGGAAATTTGCCTCATGATTTGAGTGGAACCAAGCCAAAAGCTGTGTTCTGTGTCCAGACAGAGCAAAGCTCCTTGCCATTGAGGGAGCCTGTTACCATGGCTACTCAATCTGGACCAGTTACATCTGCTGATCAGGCTGAGGAAAATGGTCCTCTTGTGGAGGTCAAGCGCTGCTTACTAGTGAGGACAGATTCGCAATTGTTTGAGACCGCAGGGGTGGACGTAGGAATACTTGACCATCAGTATAGGGGGCTAAGGGATACTTGTTCCCAGGTGACCCTGTGCCATCCAGATATTATTCCTAGGAAGTATATAAGCCCAAATGAGAGCCTGAAAGTGGCAGGGATTGAGGGGCAGGTGATCTCACTGCCAGTAGCTGAGGTACCTGTGAGCTTTCAAGGCTGGAGGGGAGTTTGGCGGCTAGCGATTTCATCGACTCTGCCAGCAGCCGTGCTCGTGGGAAATGACCTGGCTGAACATGTGAAATGGGTGCTAGTGATTACACGCTCACAAGCTACCACGGGGACAGTTCAGGGGGGTACTGAAGAGCCCGAGGTTGAAGCAGATGAGGGTAGTCCCGAAGCTGTGGTAGAAACCTTAACCACAGACAGCAAATTTGGCCAAGAGCAAAAGGCAGACGCCACTCTCCGAAAGTGTTTTGAAAAGGTGACAGACACCCAGCTAACACCTGAAACCCCAGCGAGATTTCGCGAGGAAAAGGGAATTTTATATAGAGAGACCCTGATGAATATCTCAAAAGGGGGAGATGGGATCAGAAGTCAGCTAGTGGTACCTGAAAAGTATCGCCCCATGATCTTACAAAGGGGGCACTCTGACATATTTGCTGCGCACTTAGGGGTGAACAAAACACAGCAGAGAATCACACAAAATTTTTACTGGCCTGAAATAGGGAAGCAGATCAAGGAGTTCTGTAAACAATGTGATGTGTGTCAGAGGCAGGGGAATAACCGTGACAGGACCAAAGCGAAGTTGTGCCCTTTGCCTGTGATTGACACCCCGTTCAAATGTATAGGAGTGGATATTGTGGGACCTTTGCCCAAGGCCACAAAGAGGGGGAACCGGTTCATTCTCACCATTGTGGACCATGCCACGAGGTACCCCGAAGCCATACCCTTGACTAATATCGAAACTAACACAGTGGCAGATGCCTTGGTGGGGTATATGTCCAGGATGGGATTTGCCTCAGAAATAATCACAGATTTGGGCACATCATTTACATCAAAGCTCATGAAACGGTTATGGCAAATCTGTGGAATTAAACACAAGGAAACCACTGCCTATCACCCCGAAAGTAATGGGTTAATGGAGAAGTTCAATGGGACTCTGATGCGCATGATTAGGGCTTACTTGGCAGAGAATCCAAACAATTGGGACCAGAAGCTGCAATCCCTTTTGTTTGCTTATCGATCAGTGCCCCAAGCCAGTACCGGGTTCAGTCCGTTTGAACTTTTGTTTGGGAGAAAAGTGAAAGGTCCACTTGATTTAATCAAACAGAATTGGGAGCAGATCACCCAGGATGACCCACAAGATGTTGTGACGTATATAGACACTTTAATGAATGACCTGAAGAGAAACCTAGAGCTAGCAGCAGAAAACCTGCAAGCTCAGAAGGTCAGACAGAAAACCTGGTATGACCAGAAAGCCAGGGAGAGGCACTTTAACCCAGGGGAGGAAGTGCTTTGGCTTAGGCCCTGCAAAGAGAACAAACTGCAGCTCAAATGGGCAGGACCATACAGGGTCATTTCCAAGATGTCAGATCTGAACTACCTGATAGAACAGGAGGAACACCAAGCACGGAGGGTGGTACATGTGAATGCCCTGAAACCCTACTACAGAAGGGAACAGAGGGTTTTATTTGCCATAAAAGCAGCTGAGAGTGAGGAAGCTGAATTACCCTTCTGGGAGGGTAGAGGGGAAGTGAAATACAACCCAGATGAGGTGAAGATCAGTCCTGCACTCACCCAAGACCAGCAGCAAGAACTAAAAGTGCTGCTCACTAAATATCATAAGGTTTTTTCGAATAAGCCGGGGATAGTGAAGGGAGTGATGCATCGGATCCACACAGGGGATGCAACCCCGCAAGCAGTATCCCCATACCGAGTGACGGGACCCTATAGGGACAAGGTGCGGAAGGAGCTGGACGAGATGCTTAGGGAGAATATAATCGTCCCCTCTTCTAGTCCTTGGTCCTCTCCGATAGTCCTGGTGGACAAGCCTGATGGGAGCATTAGATTTTGTGTAGATTACCGGAAATTAAACCGCGTAACCACTCCTGATGCCTACCCAATGCCCAGGCTAGACAACCTGATTGAAACCATAGGGGGTTGTCGGTTCATTTCATCGTTGGACCTAGTAAAGGGTTACTGGCAATTAAGGATTGATCCCAGGGATCAGGAAAAGACCGCATTTTGCAGCCCTTTCGGTCTATATGAGTTTAGAGTCCTTAGTTTTGGTCTCAGAAATGCACCAGCCACATTCCAAAGGCTGATGGACCAGACCTTAGCAGGGCTCAGTGACTTTACTGTGGCCTACATTGATGATATAGGGATCTTCAGCAATACCTGGGAAGATCACCTGAAACACCTGGAGATAGTGCTGCAGAGGTTAAGTGCAGCAGGGCTAACAGTAAAGGCAAGCAAGTGTCAGCTGGGTAGCCCAGAAATAAAATACTTGGGTCACATAGTAGGGGGAGGAGTGATCAAACCCCTAGAGGCCAAGATAGAAGCCGTTCGTGATTGGCCCAGACCCAACACCAAGAAAAAAGTCAAATCATTTCTTGGGTTGGTGGGCTACTACAGAAAGTTCATCCCGAGGTTTAGCGAGATAGCGACTCCACTGACCGATCTGACGCGGAAGAAGACTGATGACCGCATACCGTGGACCAGCGACTGTGAGGAGGCGTTCCAGAGGTTGAAGCAGGCGCTCATCCATTATCCAGTGCTGCGTGCTCCCGACTTCGACCGGGAGTTCATCATCTACACCGATGCGTCTAACAGCGGGGTAGGAGCAGTTCTTTGCCAGGAGGATGAAAATGGTGACCAGCATCCAGTGTCCTACCTGAGTAGGAAACTCCAGAAAGGTGAGAGACATTTGGCAACCGTGGAAAAGGAGTGCCTGGCCATAGTATACGCAATTCAGAAGGCCAAACCTTACATCTGGGGAAGACATTTTGTTCTGTGCACTGACCACTCACCACTGCAGTGGTTAAAGACAATGAAGACCCATAATAGCAAACTTATGAGGTGGGCTTTAAACCTGCAAGATTTTGACTTTGAAGTGAAGGTGGTCAGAGGGTCAATGAACTGTGTTGCTGACGCCTTGTCAAGAAGACCCGACGAGTGAAGATGGCGAAGAAACCATGGACTATGTATATTTTGGTGACCAAAAGTTAAATGTACCTGTTTATTGAACAGGCTTGGTTTGTATTAATAAAGGTAACTTGATGTATTGCAAATATTAATGTTTAAATGCATAAGTGAGATGTTTGACCTAGAGTGAGTAAGTATGGGATTGTATGATAATGTATAACTGTTTTTGTGTTTTGATCCTGGTTGTTTTTTTGGAGAAAAGCACTTTAGCTTTTCCCCCGCAAAACAACTTATAAAGAGGGGAGGTGTCACATACAGCACTGATGGTACCTGTCTGTCATGGGTTTGGAGGGAAAGTTCCATCCTATGGGGAGTGGAAGGCGGGACATCAGGGGGGAGGAGCTGTACTGTATATATATTTGGAGCTGGTGTGGAGAAGAGGAGTTGGAGTCTGTGTGTCAGACTGGGTACAACTGTTTGTCAGTTAGTACACACCTGATAGGTTCAGGTTTCTATCTAGGTAGCCAGAACTGATAGGTTCAGGGTCTGTGCGTTACCTTAAAGTGTTCTGTGGGAACCAAGCTGTTGTATGGGTGTGATTGGGACTATGCCACGTTACAGTATCCTATTTACCTGATCCTTTTGTTTACCCTGTTTGTTGTTTCAATAAACCTTGTTCTTTTATTTATTAAAATCCATTCCTGGTCTGTGTGACTCCTTATAGGGAATGGTTGGTGGCAGCATAATTACAGGGTGGGATACTCCAGTAGGTCTGGGGTTGCCACAGCAGCCCTTTAGCCTTTTCCTCTCAGAATTCTTATCTGATTGTATCTCTCCCAACTGCATGGGGAGGGGGGCAGGCTAGGTCTCTGGGAAAGCTGAGACTCTAATAAATGTATTATTCTCCAAAGTCCCAAACAATTCCTTGTTGGTTGTTTTGTTTTGTTTTTTTTTTTTTTTTTTTTGCAACAGACTAACATGGCACCCCACCCCAATAGAAATTATCTGATTATATTGTTTGTGGCTCCTTAAATAAAAATTCCTCCTTTGGTACTAGTTTGGGACAGTTGTGAGAGAGGCGTACAGTTATGTTAGCTTCTGAGATACAACACTCAGATAAGGGTGATGTCCTACAAATCCCTATTATAAAGGGATCTGAAGTGGATTTGTTTGCAATGGCCTGATCTTTGATGTATAGAGGGCCCAGCCTCATCGTATTAAAAGAGCCTTGGACGGTCTTAGATTAGAACCCTACTTTTGCCCTAAACCTTTTGAATTGGGGACGGGGGTAGCTCTGAGGTCTACAATTGCAGATTCTTTCTTCACCTGAACTACTGCTAATAATAATGTATGACTGCTATGAACATCACAAGGAATAGTACAGTAGTTGCAAGATGATGATAATGCTATCTTTGTAGGAGCCTTGTGGCGCAGTGGTTAAACCGCTGTACTGCAGCAAAAACTGTGCTCAAGACCTGGGGTTCAAATCCCAGGTAGCCGGCTCAAGGTTGACTCAGCCTTCTATCCTTCTGAGGTCAGTAAAATGAATACCCAGCTTGCTGGGGTGGGGGCCAATGTGTAGCCTGCATAATTAACTTGTAAACTGCCCAGAGAGTGCTTGAAGCGCTATGGGGCGGTATATAAGCAGCACACTTTGCTTTGGTTTTTTTGTTTGCAGATATTACCATAGCTCCAGTGTAGGCCTGGCACTACTCTGCGATGTAGCAGGGCAGTGACAGTGAATGGCAGCTACTAGGAAGCAGCAGGAACAGCTCAGAAATGGTTCAGAGGACTTGAAAATAAAACATTAAAAATAAGTTACTTGTAATTGATTCCCTTTTCAGTAACCATTTTCATATATTTATTTATTTAAAATATTTTCACTCCACCTTCTCTCTAAAAAGTACTCAAGGCCACTCACATCACTAAAAGACAATCCTTTAAACTAAGAACATAAGTATACAAATACTAAAAGGGTCAAGCACTAAAAAAGGTACATAAAAACAACACCAGAAACACATACAGTGTCTTACTTTTCTAATTTAAAAGAGCTAGTATATAAGACCAAAACAAAAGAAAAATAAAGACAAAAACTTGGTGTCACCTTAGAGTAGTTAGTCTTTAAAGTGCCACAGTGTTTTCGTTTCATTTATTCTTTAATTTCTCTTTTGTTTTGAGCTTTTATAATTTACTGAGTATGCTGTCAATAGTGAAGGAGGGAGATCACCTGGTTCATGTTCTGGCTTATGCTGCTGCAGCCTTTGGCTAGTTCCTTGTCTCTCCTTCTGGTGGCACTCTGGGATCCAGCCACTTGCTCAAGGCTGCACAGGGGACAGCCATGCACACCGTTTAGGTGATTTCTGTTGTTTCCTCTTCCAAGAGGCACAGTGAGGAAACCTGGCCCTTGGCTTCCCAGCTAGGTACTCCAATCCACTGAGCTATACTGGATTTCAAGTACAACTACAGCCATAACATTCTGGGAATTTTACTTCAAGAAACTATAGTATTTTTCTGTGTATAAGACGCCCCCATGTATAAAATGCCCCCACTTTTCTAATCCAAAATTAAGAAATCTAAGTGGATCTTAGCAAGTGTAGGGGGAAAGGGATCAAAGCGCTGTGGGATCGCTTTGATCTCTGCTTTCCCCTCCACTTGTTTTTGTTCTCTCCTCAGCTTACTTCCATGTATAAGACGGCCCTCAATTTTTAGTCTAAAGATTTTAGACAAAAGTATAGTCTTATACACAGAAAAATAAGGTAACCCTTTTAAGCCATGGCATGAGTACATGCGGTCCTGAAGAAGGATCACATGCAGCTATATACTATAGCTATAGAAAAAAACAGGGCTTGGTTTCTGGAACTGGAGTGTTGGCTCCCCTTCCTCCAATTTGATCCATATTTTTAACGTTAGCTCATCCACTGTTCTCATCTTTCAACATATTTTATCATTAGGTCATCACCTCTCATAGATCATTAAGCCTATGGACAAAGTAAATGTGTGCTATGTGCCGTCAAATTGCATCAGATCTATGATGAGTCGAATAGGGTTTTCAAAGTATGGGGGATTTCAGAGGAAGGTTTGCTAGTGCCATCTGACCCCTTACCACCCCCCATGGGTTTCCAGGGTTAAGTGGGCATTTGAAACATGTCTTGAGTCCTAGTCTGGCACGTTGTTCACTACTACACCACATTGGCATGTTATGGATTAAGAGGTTTCATTACAATATCTACAGTTTAGATGTAGACAAACACCTATCTTGGTGCTGGCCCTTGACCTGAGTAGGTTAGCTCAGGGATGTGAAACCTGTGGCTCTCCAGATGTTTTTGTACAAGGATCCCCATCATCCCTGCTCAGCAGAGCCAGGGTGAGAGAAGATAGGAACTGAAGTCCAATAACATCTGGAAGGCCATATTTCCTACCTTTTCTATGGTTTCTGTGTTATCCACTGCCTGTAATTTTATGGGTGTTCATGTATGGTTTACATAACTTGTCATGGAAACTTTTGACTAATTTACAGGGGGTTGGGACCCATCTTGCACAACTCTGTGTGTGTGACCAGGCATGTGACCAAGATGCACCCTAGTATCTCACCAATTAGCTACAATTAGCCATGGCAAATATGCAGATCTTACACAAACATCATTAGGAAGCTTACCTTTATTTTAGAGATTGATTGATTGATTGATTGATTGATTGATTGATTGATTGATTGATTGATTGATTGATTGATTGATTGACTGATTGATTGATTGATTGATTGATTGATTGATTGATTGATTGATTTAATTTATATGCCACCCACTCTACCCAGAGATCTCTAGATTTCCAGAGTTTGAACTCATTAGTGGCTATTTACCCACTTCCCATCAATTATCTCCCTTATTATTTGCAGATAATGGACAGGAGGGTTTAATCTTGTCCATTTCAATATGATGCCTTCATTTCTCCTGGATGGTAAATTTAGATGCTTATTCTTACATATTGCATTTTACAATCTAGAAGTAACAGAAACAGTAAGCCATGTTTTCTGTTCCTGTGAATTTTATTTAGACCTTTGTAGAGAGTTCATCACTTCCTTGAACTTTTTGTTTCATAGAAGAAACATGAACATTATGTTATTTTTCTTTTTTATATGGAAGACGACATCACAGAAACTTTAATACAGGGATGGGTCATGTTCATTCAGGCAACCACCTAGAACCCCTTTAAGCCATTTACTTGCTCTCCAGAATCCATAAAAATATTAGCTTTAAAAACTCTGTTGCTGAAATTCTGATGTACAGTATATCTGATTTTTGGTGGCAAACCTCAGTTCTGATGAAACCTGCAATTCTGAAATAAAGACTCCATTTATGTCCAACTTAATATGGAAGCCTTTCGTTTGCTCTGTTCAAATATGTTCAGTGGTCTTTCTTAACTATAGGAAGGATACCCCAAGTAGCCCTTCTATTCCATTAAATGTCCCTTTCACATTGCTCTTCATTTCCCCTACTGATCATTTTTCCTTACTCTCAATGTGTCTCTAGGGTTGGGGGAAGAGCTAGTCATTGGAGAACCATTAGAAAAATAGCTTGCTTGCCTTACTGATTTATCACAGATTATCTAATGTACTTATTAGTAGGTCTGCATTACTAATGTAAGTATAACTGATCTGAATACTACATAAATATTTGTTGTTGTTTAGTTGTTAAGTTGTAAATCAAAGCCAATGATCTCAATGACTTCCTCTTCTGTGGAGAAAGGAAATCAGGGAAGTGTAGATTCATCCTGAATAGCTTTCAGGCATAATCAAGAGAGATGGGGCTAGCCCTTGCCAAGGAAAAAAACTGAGGGACCAGCCACATCCCTCACCTTTTTAGGGATAGAGCTAGACACGATGCAGCAAACATTGTGGCTGCCTTATAATAAATTAGTGGATTTTAGGTCCAGGATAGCAATGCTATTACAGAGGTGAAAGGTGTCGCTGAAGGAACTCCAGGAGATAGTAGGGCACCTGAGCTTCACCTGTAGAGTTGTGGCACCCGGGCGCGCTTTTCTGCGGCGACTGTGCAATGCCATGAAGGGCATAGAACTAGAGTTATGTGAGGAATGAAGGAAGACCTACTAGTATGGAGTCAGTTTTTAGCAGAATTTAGTGGGATCTCATTCTGGAGAGGTGAAATGGATCTGAAAGCAGATTTCCAAGTTCACTCAGATGTAGCTGGATCTTTAGGATTTGGAATTTATTTCAGAGGAAGGTGGTGTGCTGGCACTTGGCCCAATGAGTGGCATCGCAATGGCATTACCAGAGATCTGGCATTTCTTGATTTTTTTTCCCGATAGTGGGCGCACTCTGGCTATGGGCCGAAGAGAGGTCAAATTCGGTAGTGCAATTTTGGTGTGACAATCAAGCGGTTGTTTGTATCATAAACAACCCTACGTCACATTCAAAATGGGTAATGACATTGGTCAGGGCGTTTACATTAAGGGCACTGCAGTTTAACATACTAGGGCATGCCCGGCATGTACCACGTGTAGAAAATAGGATAGCTGATGCACTGTCACACCAACAGATCGAGCTGTTCATGGAGCGAGACCCTGGAGCCATGGAATTCCCAGTAGTTCTTTCCCTGGAGGTCTGGCAAACTGGTGTGAAGATGCATCCAGAGAGATAGTTTGGCCCTGGCACCGAGGACAAGGAACGTGAGTCTAGAATTCCAGGAATTTAGGAAAGTGGTCAACCTGGAGCGAACTTGGCCAGCACCAGCTGAACGTTTGCAGCAATTTATTGTGCATCTAAATAGAAAAGGACTGGCACCAGGCACTGTTCAAGGAAGGCTGTCGGCACTGGCCTTTTATGAAAAAAATTAATGGCTATAGTGACCACTCAGGGGATTTCCGCATAAGGAAAATGATAGAAGGATGGTCCAAAGAGAGGGGTAGAGGTCAAGTTACTAGAGCCCCTATAACACCTCCATTATTAGAGCGTATTTGTAAGCAGTGGGCACTCTTATGTAGGGATGGATACGAAAGGGTCCTATTTGAAGCAGCGTCATTAATGGCATTCTTTGGTGCCCATAGAATTAGCAAAGTGGTTGCAGGAGGAAAAAAATGATAAATTCAGGCTAGCCCTGCAATGGCAGGATGTTAAGGTTGAGGAAATGAAGGTACAAATATTCGTTCAGGGATCCAAGGCCGATCAACTAGGCAAGGGTACACAAATCATCTTAGGATAGTGTCGTGTAAGCAGCATATGCCCTGTTAAAGCCACTCAGGTGTATTTAAAGGTTAGAGGAATGGACCCCGGTTATGGAATGTGTTAAGAAGAGACTGCATCCCGGAGACAACTCTGGATCAGCTTTCTTGTGCCCAGTTTGGATTCTGTGGCCGCGTCCTGGGTTGGGAAGGAGTTCTCCAGCTGCCCCGGGGGAAAAAGTCAGCTGGTAGCCGGGAAGGGCATTTTGGCAAAACTAGGAAAGAATGCTGGAGCCCTGGTGTGATGGGGATTGGGGCCGTGACATACATTATCAGTGACTCCTCCTATACCCACGATAAGGGAATTTAAAACTTTTGAAGCAGGGTTGCACAGCACACTGTAAGTGGCCCCCGTATCCACCAAAACTGAATGGGTTTGACCCCCAATATTTATGGAGGCCCGGGGGTTGGGGGAAAAAAAAGGTGTTTTGTCTCGAGGCAAGGTTGCTTCAGAACAGCACACAGCCTCCGTGATGGGGCTTCTTTGCCCACCCATCCGGAGAGACACTTCAGGGAACCCTGGGTGGGTGGCAGGCGGGGCTAAGGGTGAGCCTTTAAGAAGAGGCGGCCCTGGCCTGCGCAGCCCCCTGCCCCTGCCTTCCGCTGCTTGGAAGAGGGTCACTACGTTCCAGTCAAGCAGTTTCGCTTTCGCTGACAGCGGTGTTTTTTTTTTTTTAATAAGCCTTTGAGGGATTAAGGCTGTTAAGGTTTTTTTTAAAAAATTAATAAATAATAAAAATAAATAAATTAATTAAAATAAGTACAGTAAATAAATACTGATTGGGGTAGGGGGATAAGGGTGCCTGTTGGGGGGAAGGGTCTTGGAGCCCACCTCCACCCCACCCCATCTCTAAGGTGCGTAGGGGGGAAAGAGCCCAATTCCCCCTATTTTATTTTTTTAAAACAAACAAACAAATAATAAAGTGCTAAAAGAAATATGGTGAACTGCTGGGGGGGGGAATGAAAGATTCAAGAGCACCAGGCCAAGCCCCACGCCTCTCTCTCTCTCTCTCTCTCTCTCTCTCTCTCTCTCTCTATTTATCTATCCATCCATCCAGTGGTGCCTCACAAGACGAATGCCTCACAGGACAAAAACTTGCAAGACAAAAGGGTCTTGAGAGATATTTTTCGTCTTGCAAGGCACGTTTCCCATAGAAATGCATTGAAATTTAATTAATGCATTTATATGGGGCAGAAAGTCAGAAACAAAAAAAAGTCAGCAAAACGTCACTTACCAGGTAGCCCTGGAACAGCCTGAAAAAGAGTGCCAAACAGCAGAGAGTGGGCAACCAGCAGGAGCTGGCAGCTATTCTGTGGTCGTCTCTGCTCCTGCCTGCCTCTCCCCACCTCTTAGCTGATCGGCGCTGGGTCTAAGAGGCTTTTCCCCTGCTAGGCAAGCCTCCAGGAGACTCTTAGACCCAGCACTGATCAGCTGGGAGGTGGGGGAGCAGCTGATTGGGCCAGGTGACTTATTGGTCTCCAATTTATCAATTAGGTGTAAAACACCCTCTCTTTTAACCTGTATCTGACTTAATTAATTAGTCATCAGGGGCCATTCGGGCAGTGGAATCTGCCCAAGGTCTTCTGTTGTGAAGACAGTGTGAAGAACTCATTTAAGTCCAAAACATTTACCTGACTCTCAGATGAGTTTTCCTGCATATGCAAAGAGAAAACCCCATCTTGCCCATCAACATGTCAAGGCAAAAATATACCTATGATATAATGAAACGCTTACTACATATACCTCTCAAAACCTTTTTAATTCATAGACTACAGCACCTTTTACAAGGGTGGGGCAATTTTATTACTAACTTTATTGCAGAGCATGATCCTGACTCTTTACTAACAGCAACACCTTCTTTAATCTCCAGCAAGTGTTCTGTGGCACCGTGACCTTGACAGATTCCAGCTCATAAAAATTTCAGAATCTGACCTGGAGGCAATCTGGATTTAGCTCTGCAATTTTCTCACCTTTCTGATCCTGTCGAATAGTACCTCTCTGGCTGGGTATTGCGCCAATAAATGCTCATCAGCAACAAGTGGTACTTTGACTTTTACTAGCACGCATTAGGCACTGAAGATAGCTGATCAACTACAGGGTTGTGGGTACCTTGTAGGAATAATTAAGACAAAACCAGAAAGCAGGTGTAATGGAGAGATGGTGCCTAGAGAGAAAATAAGTAGCTTCACTGGGCACTGAAGTAAAAGAAATAAACCCCAGAATGTAGATTTAGCCATTGGCATTATAGTTGTTGTGGGTTTTTAATTGGCATCATCTTTCATTCAGGTGTACAGTCTGTAGTTTCTTAGTTTAGGTTGTGCGGGATAAATGAGTTAGGTGTGGTAGGATTAATAGGAAGATTCAGATGTTGTACTGTTAGCAAAACAGTAATTTGTCTTGTGGTGCCTTTAAATATGAATGCATTTATTTCAAAATAAGCTTTTGTAGAACAAAGTCAAATCCTTCAGATGTATGCTGTTTCAAATTGGCAGGTGTCTATATTGATTTTCTCTAAGATGCAAAGCATCAGATTTCATTGAATGGGGTGAAAATATACAAGTCTTGAGAGAAACCTGTTTTGTATCTTTTAATCTGAAATAACCAAGCTTCTGATGAGGGGACTACAGTCCATGGAAGTTAATTAATATAGTAGCGTTATAAAAAGGTCTTCAGCATTTCGGACCAGGATGAGGTTGTCCACTTCATTTCCTATTGCCTCGAGTGCTTCAGCAACAGCCTCAGGTACTCAGATATTTCAAGGCCCTGGGAAATGCACCTTAATTTTTAGTTTCCATGGTGCCTGGCATCTATAGATTTTTCAAGATTAATGTGTACTTTACATGTTGTGGACTATTTGTGGCAATAGAGAGGCCCAACTAAAGTATACCTCTGACCTTATTTGTTGATAGGCACAGTCCTCAGACAAATGTGCAAAAAAACAGACCAAATCAGGAGCATTTCTGCTGTTCTGTGATGACTACTGCAAGGAGCCACTTCGCCCTGTGAAGTGAGACATCTGGAAATTGAAAATAATACAGTAGGCTCAGCTGCTGCACCAAAGGGCAAAGTGAGTAACAGATGAACCCTCAATGAAGCCCACAATCTTTCATGGAAACGCTAATAATGGGGGTGGCAGGCTTAGGGTCTTTGAGAGCTTTCTGATGAGAAAGTTCCTAACTAGTACTGGGACAGGGGGCAAGACACTTTAGTGGACCCTAGCCTAGCTAAGCCTCGGGACTTTCCAATATAGGCCTATCGCCCCGGTGCATCACATTTAGGCATTTGTATGGTAGATAGAATACCTAGAATGGAGAATTGTGATATTTGTAATTCAGAAAATCCACAAATCCCATCCCTAGCACTTTGTTTCTCCAAAATGCCTTGAGAGTGTATGAATTCTTGACATAAAAATAACAAACAATCTTGCCAATAAACAAGTGATTGCATCTGATAGATTGCCATCCATTAAAGCTCACGCCAAACAAAAATTGCTAGTCTTAGTCTTTTAAGTTGCCACAAGACTCTGGTGTTACTTTTATAGTGACAGACTAACACAGTTACCCAGCTGGAAACTTCATGTGAGATGCATTTCTTCTCTCAGTGATACCTGGAAGATACAAAAATTCTGGTTTCCTACAGATTATCAAATGAAACAACATTTCTTTCCAACCCTAGCTTGTACAATTCCATGGAATTTTGTTTGGTCCTTTTAAAAGTAATGCCCACTTACAGATTCTCAAGTTTTTGTTATTTCTTTTTTCTTTTTTTCTGGAGCTGCACTGTGGTTTCCTTGCTTAGTTTGGACCTGCCCAGGGTTTTGAAGGATATGTCTCTTGTCACGTTCTGCCTAAGGCAAGCTAAGGGAATCCAGGCTGCCCTTTGCAAAGATGGCAGCTGTAGCCTCCCTGAATGAAGCCACAGCCACCATTTTTGCAAAGGGCAGTTAGTCTCCCTTTTTACATGCATGGCTGGGAGGCCAGAAGGAGACCTTGGCAGTAGCCATTAAGGTAAGGGGGTGTTGGTAGGGCTGGGTTGGGGGCTACGGTAGGGAGAGGAAGGCGGTGTGGGGGTAGGCTGTTGTTGTGGCTGGCTGTGGGTGCGGTGGCTGCCTATCTGCTGCCGATTAGTTGATTGGTGTCCGGTAGGCAGAATGTGTGTGTGTGTGTGTTTAAAATAATAGGAAGGATGAATAAAAACGGGTAAATATTCATCCCTTCATATTTGTAGGGGGTCTCTGGAACCCATGAATATGAAGGGATCAATATTTTACGAATTGGCGATTTTCGTCGAAAAAGACAATCCATTTTTATAGTCGTCCCCATCTCTATTCTTGACTTTTGTATGGTTAAACTCTTTCTGCAGCCAATCTCCTTCTTGAACCATCTGCTTCAACTCAGTGCCTGACCTGCTTTCCTTCAGACTCTTTCATAGGCTCATGCTCATCATCACGCTTGACAATTCTGAATAAAGCAACTCTTTGGGCTGAGCTCCCAACAGGTTTTGATGGGGGCAAAATGGATCTAATTTCCTTCCAGCAATTTTTCAGCATTCCCTGCCAAACTGTACTTTCACTGCCTATACTTACTCCCCTTTGCCCTCACTGTTTAAATGCATACCCAATCATTGTTGGCGGCAATGAAGCCAAATATGATTGTATCCTTGCCATCTTCTCATTTCCAATGGGATCTCTGACTAGGTGTGACAAATCAAAGAAAGAGCTAGCATCAGAGGAAGAAAGGATGATGCATATCAGAGTAAGGAATGGTTTGGGGCTGCAGGGCCGGATTTGCTTTTGCAGTGTCTGATCAGAAATGTGAATGGCATTTTATAAATACGTTATAGATAAAGGCAAGCTTTCCCCACTGCTTTTGCTGGGGAGGGGACAACACCTGAGAGGCACAATCTGTAGGCCACACAGGGATGAAGCCTCATAGGTTGTACTTATTCCATGGGCCAGACATTCCCCATCTCTCGTGCAGATTAAACAGTTGCTGTTGTGTGCCATCAAATCACCTCCAGTTTATGATAATCCTATAAAGGAGTGGCTTCCAAAATGTTGTATCCTCAACAGCCCTTTTCAGCTTTTGTAAACTCATGGTTGTGATTCTATTGTGGAGTCAATCCATCTCATATTTGATCTTTGTCTTTTCCTGCTGTCTTCAACTTTTCCTACCATTATTGTCTTTTCCAATGATTCTTGCCTTCTCAGGATGTACCCAAAACACAACAGCCTCAGTTTCATCATTAATTAAATTCATGCTTAATTAAATTGTAGCTAAGATAAACAGGGATACTGAACAGGCTTGGACAAAGTGAATATTTGCATGTTCAATTTTCAAAAGAGATTTCCAATCCCATCAGAAGAAATTGTTACAATTGACCCAATGTCAGAAGGGGAGAACATATCCCAGTGTTGTAAGTCTATGTGAATTGAAGAAGATAAGTTAAAAAGTATCATGGGTGATCAGATCACACCAGCTGGAACTGAATATCTTTTGGCCTAAAAAACAGAAGACTAAGAAGCAATGTAATGGCCACCTTCAAATTAACTGAAGGACCATCATTAGGAATATTGAACAAGCTTGCTTTCCCAGAGAGTAGGAACTGAAGTAGTGAAGTAAAATTACAAGAAATTAGGCATAATCTGATCTTTAGGAAGAACTTCTTGACATCAAAAGCTGTTGGATAATAAAAGGGACTGCCTTGGAGACTTTTGGATTCTCCTTCATTGCAAGAAGAGGTTTGATGGCACCATGTCAGGGATTCGTGGTATGTGGATTTCCTGCTTTGTCAGGCACTTGGACTAGATGACCTTTAGGGTGCTGCCCATCTCTACAGTTCTCCAATCCTTTATGCCCATTTAATACAGTGTATCTTCTTCTACACTGAGTAGCTAGAGACTTCCAAACCTTTTGTGGACTAGAAGAATCCTCCAGCCAGCCCGACAAGTAGAAAGCAATGACTCATCTTTGTTGTTGAGTACCAACAAGAATTCAGAGTGGAACTCACTTTTTCCATGCTTATTATCTCTCAGCATCTAAAGTAGTGTTTCCCAAACTGGGGGTCATGACCCCAAGGGGGTCACAAAATGTTTTCCAGGGGTTTGAGGGCCACCTTATATATGTTGTAGTCCTGGTTAAATACTTTTTTCCTTGACCTTTCAGAGCAAGATATTAAAGTTCGTGTGTATGTGATAACGTCAACTGGAGTTCATGTTGCTACAGTTGAAGAAGATGGGAGCAGAACGAACTTTTCTACAAACAATTAAAGCAATATATACTAAATAGAAGGCCAAAATCAAAGTCAGTGGCCGAATAACTGAAGATATCCAAATTGAACAAGGCATGAGATAGGGTTGCCCCCTTTCTCCATTGTTATTTATCCTAACATTAGAGATGTTTTACAGACAAATAAGAGGAAATAACGGAATTAGAGGCCTTAGAATCAGGGGAGAAGAATTTAAGCTACAAGAATATGCTGATGATTTCATACTAATATTAGAAAATCCCCTGGACAGTATGGAAGAATTATTGGGAACTATAGAAAATTTCAGAGCCGTTGCAGGTCTTAAAATAAGCTACCAAAAATGAAGTTCTAAAAACATGAAAAAAGAGGACATTGAAAAATTGATAATGAAACCTAGTTTTGAGGAGGTACAAAAGGTGAAATATCTAGGAGTTACCATTTTAAAAAACACAAGTAATTTGATGAAAGAAAAGTATTTTACAATTCAGAAAGAAATACAGAGAGACTGGAATAAACTACAAATCTCAATGGTGGGACGAATTTCAATAATAAAGATGACGATTTTACCAAAATTATTATTTTTGTTTCAAAACTTACCAATTCTATTAAATTATAAATACTTTAAAGACATGGACAGCCTGATCTCAAAATTTGTATGGAAAAAGCCAAGAATAAAACTTGGAACATTGCAAGATTTAAAAGAGAGAGGAGGACTAGGATGCCAAATTGGCTCTTATATTACAAGGCCTGTGCTATGGTTTGGATAAAAGATTGGATAACATTAGAAAATCAAAGACTGTTGAAACTGGAAAGTCATGATTTAAGAATTTGCTGGCATGCATATGTGTGGTATGGGAAGGTCAAAAAACAGACACATTTCTCAGAACATATTGTGAGGAAAGTGTTATGTCTAGTATGGTAAAAATTTCAAATGCAAGCTTATAAGAAAATTCCAATATGGGTAGCACCAATAGAGGCATTTACATTGAAAGTATTGATTCAGGAGGGAGTTTTACTTACATACAAAGATTTGTTAACTAAAGGTCAAATTATGAAAGGTAAACAAGATTTAGAGATACTGGGTCTAGCGACAGATTGATGGTCAATACTGAAATTAGAATCAAGATGTAAAAAGGACAAAAATATGGGCTTTTTTGAGGTGAAAGTTCAGGTGGATGAATTATGAATTCATATGAAAGAGAAAATAATAAAAATGATCTCGAGGATGATAGGGTGAAGGAGGCAATGGTAAAATGGGCACAAAACTTTGGCCATAAAATTGATATTGATGACTGGACAAAAATGTGGAAAGATAACTATAAAATGATTAAATCAATTAGAGAAAACACCCTTAAAATGTTTCACAGATGGCATTTAACTCTTGTAAAATTGGCAAAAATGTCAGAAGGGATCAGTAATGTTTGTAGGAAATGTTAAAAAAATCCAGGGACGTATTACCCTGTTTTCCCAAAAATAAGGCCTAACCGGAAAATAAGCCCTAGTATGATTTTTCAGGATGCTCATAATATAAGCCCTACCCCAAAAATAAGCCCCACTTAAGTGAAACCTCACCCCCCACCATTGTGCAGCATTGTGTAACAATCAGAATATGACATGACTGTAAAAAAAAAATTCCCTGAAAATAAGCCCCAATGTGTTTTTTGGAGCAAAAAATTATATAAGACCCTGTCTTATTTTTGAGAAAGTAAAAAAAAAAATAAAATAAAATAAAAATACTGGTTACAGGTTTGGGAAATGTCACAAGAAATCGTTCAGCAAAGACTAAGTTTTAAACCTGAAATGAATTGAATATAATGCCAGAAATTATTGATAAGAAAATAAAATATAGTCTACTCTATATATTTACTGCAGCTACGATACTCTGGGCTCAAAAATGGAAGAATGGAGAAACACCAACGATGGATGAGCTATTAAAGAAGCTACTGGATATTTCAGAATTAGACATGCTTTCAGAGGCAGTACAGGATCAACCAAGACACTTTGTAAAGGAAAGCTGGAAGCTGATATATAATTGGGTCCAGGAAAAGACCGGAACTTAGGGGAAGAAATAGTTTATGGCGAATTGATGCTCACTTGAATCCTTTGATGATACGTACTTGTGATCTAGATGTGTAGTATGGATGTTTAGTTTTGATGTTTTGTTGTTATCTAGTGTTATTTCTGCTTGGTTTTAGTTTTCAGTTCTGTATGTTTGTATGTATAAAATAAAAATACTATAACAGAAAAAAAGTTAGTGTGTATGCATATGCATGAGAAACAGGCCCTTTGGGGGAGAAAGAAGCCTCTACTTTCTGAGAAGGGATGATTTTGCTCCATTAAAAATATCTTTTTAGGCAAATGTGGTCGTGGTGTTGGGCCACAATTTACTTGGCTATTATAAAGGGTTGGGAGTTTAAAAAAAGCTGTGAACCACTGGTTTAGAAGCAGGAATTGGCTACAGAATTGAAAATGAAAAGAGGGGAAATAAGTTCAAATATTTTAATGCTATTTGGGATAGATTTGTTGAATTTGTATTAGTGAAAGGAAAGGGGAAAGCCTCTAAACAACAATCAATACAATTTTGGAAAAGAGGTTCGTATTAAAAGTATTGTTCCAGGGAGTCCCGTGCATATGGGGTGCACGGTAGTTTAGAATGTATAGTAAGTATTTTTCATTTGTTTTTGTTTTGAAAATTTAAAATAATAATAATAATAATAATAATAATAATAATAATAATAATAATAATAATAATAATAATAATAATAATAATAATAATAATAATAATAATAATAATAATAATGAAGAAGAAGAAGAAGAAGGAATTCAAAGGATTCTGTGAGGTGTGAAGTTTTAACATCTGCCTTTATTGCTTAATCAGTTAGGGATGGCACAATTTCCCATGAACTAATGTGCACTGTGATTCTGATAGGAATAATGATAAATCATATCCCCCCCATTTTAGTGATTAATTAAGGCATTGAATTTCATAGGTGCTGACACACCCACATCAGTGACTACTAGCCATGAACTTTCTGAACAGCCCACAGACGTAAAGTCAAGTTTGGATTTTCTCCACCTCTGTTTCTGGATTGCAGCTTCCATCGGACTTTACTTTTGGCTATGCTGGCTAGGAATGGTGGTTCAATGGCTAGGGACTTGTGGTTCAATGACATCTTTCTAACCTTGTGATTTAGACTCAGTTGGGGTGGATCATGACCTCCCTTGATTTTCTGTTCTTGTTGCTCTGCACCCTTCAATAGAACTGTAGCCTTACTTGTGGTGCCTTGGCTTCCCTAAGGAGCGCTTAGCACTCGGTCAGAGAGTTCCACAGGCCACTTACCTACCACCTTTGTACTGAAGCAAGTCCCAAGACCTCAACGGTGTGTAGCATAAGCCCCTTGAACAAGTCTGACCTTAAAAGAACACTTTACTTTTACCCAGTACTTTGCAAGTACAGACACATGGGCTTTGTGATTCCTTAGAATTCACAACAGCTCAGTTAGGTAGGGCTCTTAAAGATATCTAGTTTGCGGCCCTCTCTACTCCCTGGATTTAGCCAAACCCTGCTGTTCAAGGGACCAGTCCTTTTGTAAGAATTTTTATAATTATTTTTTATTAGAAAAATAGACTTTCATAGAATCAGTTTATATTGCTCAAGCTTTAGCATAAAGAACATATTCAAAGATTATTACAGTTAAATAAAATAACTAATCCCTATTAAAATAAAAAAATGCTACTAAGCTGGGCTACAGTGGGCTAGCCCCACCTCCTTCTTTCTCTTCACTTACATTCTTTCTCTTTCAAGCCACATACTTAAACCATACAGTTCTTTCTCTCTCGCATCATCATGGAATCAAACTTCTCCCACATAACCCATCGTCCATTTTCTACATTCTCTAACTCCTCCCTTCTTCTTGACAATTCATGGCTGTTAACCAATTAGCCTCAAGGGGCTGTAACATTTTCCTCCGCCCTCAATTCCCATGGAAATCCAGGTGTTTTATCTCTTCTCCAATTAGCTAGCAATGTTGAGTTTTTCACGGGCCTCTTTGTCCGACCTTCAGTTTTATCTCGAACCACGCTGTGGTTCAGAAGAAGCACTCTCATAACACTTAGGAAAACACATTCCAATCTCTCTCAAATCATCTCCACACAGAACCTGTCTGACTCTATCTTACCTTTCTCTGACTACATATCCCACACTGCTTCAACTCCATCACATTACTTTCCCCGTGAATCAGTATTTACTTCATAAAGGCCTAGGACAAAAGTGGGCAACTGGTATGCTTCTTGTCAATATCCAGAAAGCCCCATTTACTTTTCCCCATAACTCACCTGAAAGTCTGGAAAGATTGCTCTCTCACTCACCTTCTCTGTGCCATTATTTCTCTGTGTCTGTCTTCCTCATCTGCTTATCTCCCTCCTCCTCCACACTCAGTGGACTGACGTGGTGGTGATGGTGGTGGTGAGGGACAGATCTTTCTTGTCCTGTCATCTAAACTGATTACTTCCAGAGAACTTTTGAACAGATGCCCACAGAAGAAACTGAAACCTCCAGGGTAGCCCTCCCAGCAGCCTGCACCTCCTCGCTGAATTTTGGCTACAGTTGATGAAAAATAAAAGTATATTGCTTGTTTTAAACATACTGTGTCAGTTTGATGCTGCAATATATATTTAAAGCATTTATTTTAATGCTGTAAAAGCATTTACTGGCTATGAATAAATTTCCCACCTCTCTTCCTGAATTTGTCCTACAAATTGCAACAAGCCATTTGAAGCAACCGAAAGATTTGCTTACATTGCATTTATCTTATTTTCTACTTTGCCTGCTCATCTAGAGACGTTGCCCTGTTGTTTGCAGCCCTCTCAATACACAGTAGCGTACAGTTTGCCCTCGAGAATCAGTTTAGTTTGCATGAAATCACTATTGGTGGAAAGCAGTGGGTGAGCGTAACTCGGAGTTACTTTGTAGTATATACGCCCCATTCTTGTATGGTTCCCAGCCTATATCAAAGCTATTTCTTGTTACAACATGACCTTAATGGAGATGGCAATGATATTTCTATTCTCCAGGCAACACTTCTCTACTCTCTGCTCCATACTCTCTCCCTTTTTTCCTCACCCTTTTAATTCATTAACAAATCCATGTTTGTTGTGAAATCCTTTGAAAAAGCCGGCCATCTCTGAGGTTCTCCCTTTTCCCTCTGGCATTTTGGCAAGGAGACGAGAGAAGCAGAAGCGGCCTGAAAACAGAGTTGGGGGCCCTTTTCTTTTCTCCTCTTGAGGGAGGGGTTACCAGAACAAGAGCCAACATGCACACAGGGAGATAGAAAGCAACAATGTGTGCCCTAGTTAATCACTGACTGGCTTAGCATAGATCCATGCTTAACCATGTGTGCCCATGTTAAGCACCAGCTCAGTGCTTAACATCTACACTTGCCATTTCTATCTACAGAAATCACCCTGTTAGTTTGTTGCAGGAAAAAGAATAAACATGCTTTCCTGGACATCAGCCCAATTCATGAGCTACATGGAGCATAAGCTCAGTAGGCAGTTTTATATATATATATATAAAGGGGAAGGCAAGGAGAGGTACACTACGAATCAGAAAGGTACTAGCATGGTGATGATTTTAACAATGCCATTAATGGTTGAGCCACGGCTGAGCCTGCTTCAGCAGCGTGGCTCAACTTTGCCCCCTTCCCTGGAGGCAGCAAGACCTTGTAGTCTCGCGTGAGCAATCCAGTGGGAGAGGGGGGAACATTAAGTTATTTAAGGGCCGTTCCACCCCCCCTTCATCTTCCTCTTCCTTCGCTGGCAATGTCGAGAGTACAGCTTCTCAATATTGTTCGAACTGGTTTTCTGATTGGCGGTCTATGCATTGCAAGTTTGAGATTGGGAGGGTAGCATTGGCTCCTTCCAATGGTTTGATTGACCTCGTTCATTGATTATTTTGTGCTGCTTTAGTTTCTGAATCAATTTAATAGGACTTGCTTTGTGTGTGTGTGTTTAGTCGTTTAGTCATGTCCGACTCTTCGTGACCCCATGGACCAGAGCATGCCAGGCCCTCCTGTCTTCTACTGCCTCCCGGAGTTGTGTCAGGTTCATGTTGGTTGCTTCGCAGACACTGTCCAGCCATCTCATCCTCGGTCGTCCCCTTCTCCTCTTGCCATCACACCTTCCTAACATCAAGGTTTTTTCCAAGGACTCTTTTCTTCTCATGAGATGGCCAAAGTACTGGAGCCTCAGCTTCAGGATCTGTCCTTCAAGTGAGCATTCAGGGTTGATTTCCTTTAGAACTGATAGGTTTGTTCTCCTTGCAGTCCAGGGGATTCTCAAGAGCCTCCTCCAGCACCACAATTTAAAGGCATCAATTCTTCAGCGGTCTGCTTTCTTTATGGTCCAGCTCTTACTTCCATACATCACGACAGGAAAAACCATAGCTTTGACTATTCAGACATTTGTTGGCAAGGTGATGTCTCTGCTTTTCAAGATGCTGTCAAGATTTGTCATCGCTTTCCTCCCAAGAAGAAGGCGCCTTTTAATTTCAGGGCTGCTGTCTCCATCTGCAGTGATCATGGAGCCCAGGAAGATAAAATTTGACACTGCCTCCATATCTTCCCCTTCTATTTCCCAGGAGGTGATGGGACCAGTGGCCATGATCTTAGTTTTTTTGATGTTGAGTTTCAGACCGTTTTTTGCACTCTCCTCTTTCACTCTCATTACAAGGCTCTTTAATTCCTCCTCACTTTCTGCCATCAGAGTGGTATCATCTGCATATCAGAGGTTGTTGATATTTCTTCCGGCAATCTTAATTCCGGCTTGGGTTTCTTCCAGTCCAGCCTTCCGCATGATGTATTCTGCGTATAAGTTAAATAAGCTGGGGGACAATATACAGCCTTGCCGTACTCCTTTCCCAATTTTGAACCACTCAGTTGTTCCATGACCAGTTCTAACTGTTGCTTCCTGTCCCACATATAGGTTTCTCAGGAGACAGATAAAGTGGTCAGGCACTCCCATTTCTTTAAGAACTTGCCATAGTTTGCTGTGGTCCACACAGTCAAAGGCTTTCGCATAGTCAATGAAGCAGAAGTAGATATTTTTCTGGAACTCTCTGGCTTTCTCCATAATCCAGCGCAAGTTAGCAATGTGGTCTCGAGTTCCTCTGCCTCTTCGGAATCCAGCTTGTACTTCTGGGAGTTCTCGGTCCACATACTGCTGAAGCCTACCTTGTAGGATTTTGAGCATAACCTTGCTAGCGTGTGAAATGAGTGCAATTGTACGGTAGTTGGAGCATTCTTTGGCACTGCCTTTCTTTGGGATTGGGATGTAGACTGATCTTTTCCAATCCTCTGGCCACTGTTGAGTTTTCCAAACTTGCTGGCATATTGAATGTAGCAGCTTAACAGCATCATCTTTCAAGATTTTAAATAGTTCAACTGAAATGCCATCACCTCCACTGGCCTTGTTGTTAGCCAGGCTAAGGCCCACTTGACTTCGCTCTCCAGGATGTCTGGCTCAAGGTCAGCAACTACATTGTCTGGGTTGTCCGGGATATCCAAATCTTTCTGATATAATTCCTCTGTGTATTCTTGCCACCTCTTCTTGACGTCTTCTGCTTCTGTTAGGTCCCTCCCATTTTTGTCTTTTATCATGTTCATCTTTGCGCAAAATGTTCCTCTAATATGTCCAATTTTCCTGAACAGATCTCTGGTCTTTCCTTTTCTGTTATCTTCCTCTATTTCTTTGCATTGTTCATTTAAGAAGGCCCTCTTGTCTCTCCTTGCTATTCTTTGGAAGTCTGCATTCAAGTTTCTGTAACTTTCCCTATCTCCCTTGCATTTTGCTTCCCTTCTCCTCTCTGCTATTTCGAAGGCCTCGTTGGACAGCCACTTTGCTTTCTTGCATTTCCTTTTCTTTGGGATGGTTTTCGTTGCTGCCTCCTGTACAATGTTACGAGCCTCTATCCAAAGTTCTTCAGGCACTCTGTCCACCAAATTTAGTTCCTTAAATCTGTTCTTTACTTCCACTGTGTATTCATAAGGGATTTGGTTTAGATTATACCTGAGTGGCCCAGTGGTTTTTCCTAATCTCTTCAGTCTAAGGACTTGCTTTAACTTCAATCAATTAGACTGGGGGGGGAGCCGCTGCACCCACACTATCAGAATTTTGAACCTTTTATTTTAGCATCCGTGGATTGGGGCCATTGGATAGAATGACAATTATAATTGTTAAATAAAAACAAGGGGTTTAAAAATACAGTGGTGCCCCGCATAGCGATGTTAATCCGTTCCAGGAAAAACGTCGCTATGTGGATTCATCCCTATGCAGGGCAGAAAACCCCATAAGAACGCATTAAAACATGTTTTATGCGTTCTTATGGGGGATAAACTCGCCGTTATGCGAAGATCCCTCATGCGGCTGCCATTTTCGCACCCTCGGTAAGCGAGGGCAGGGCGCAAAAATGGAGCGGGCGGCCATTTTCTTTACCTGGCAGCCATTTTGGAACCGCCGATCAGCTGTTTTAAAAAAATCGCTATGTGAAAATCGGTAAGCGAAACGCTTACCGATCGTCACAAAGCGGTTTTTGGCCATTGGAAACATCGGTATGCGATCGCATTAGAAATCGCAAAATCCGCATCACTATGCGGATTCATCGTTAAACGGTGTGCTCCTTATGCAAGGCACCACTGTAATAATAATAATATAGAGTAATCAGATATCGAGCAATAGATTGAATTGGTTCAATAATAACCTGTTGATCAGGGCTGTTTCGTTAAGGGGCAGCTTACAACTTAGCCACTTGGCTTTTCAGCGGCTTGGCACTTTGCTCCCCCCAACGGACACATTTCTACTTCGGACAGTCAGAGATTTCAGCCCCAGACGGCAATGAGAATTTTGAATCTCACCACGTGATCGGCCGTTGGGACCAGCACACATAAATAGGGAGGCATCGATTTTGTATGTCATTGGCTGCTCCCATTAAATTGTTAATATACTGGTTTTAATTTTTTGGATTTTAGGATTCTCTTAAATAATTAATTGATAAATTTTGAGTTAATTGGTTACACTTTCTTCAGATTTGATTGCGCATAATTAGAACTTCATTTGATTAAATAATAATTTAATTATTAATTAGGCTTAGTGCTCTAGAGAGGACACTCCAGCTTCGCATACAGCGTTGAAGTCCTCCATACAGAGCACATTACCATAATCTCTCGAGACTGAAGGATGCCTATGATGATGATGATGATGAAGAATTATTTTGCAGGTATCAGTGCATAAATTAATTTAGTATTATTTATCATGATCTCATATTGTTATTGTGTTTTAGCAGACTACTGAGAGGATTACATAATTATAGTTAATTGATTAATTAAAGTACTTGCATATATTAATTTATTTTAATATTATTAAATAAATATTTTAATATATTTGAATAAATTTGTTGTTGTTTAGTCATTAAGTCATGTCTGACTCTTCGTGACCCCATGGACTAGAGCATGCCAGGCCCTCCTGTCTTCCACTGCCTCCCGGAGTTGGGTCAAATTCATGTGGTACCTTCAATGACCCTGTCCAACCATCTCATCCTCTGTCGTTCCCTTCTTCTCTTGCCTTCACTTTTTCCCAACATCAGGGTCTTTTCCAGGGAGTCTTCTCTTCTCATGAGATCCAAATTATTGGAGCCTCAGCTTCAGGATCTGTCCTTCCAGTGAACACTCAGGGTTGATTTCCTTCAGAATTGATAGGTTTGTTCTCCCTGCAGTCCAGGGGACTCTCAAAAGTCTCCTCCATCACACTATTTAAAAGCATCAATTCTTCAGCGGTCAGCTTTCTTTATGGTCCAGCTCTCACTTCCATATATTGCTACTGGAAAGACTATAGCTTTGACTATGCGGACCTTAGTCGGCAAGGCGATCTCTCTGCTTTTTAAGATGTTGTCTAAGTTTCTTATCACTTTCCTCTCAAGAAGCCGGAGTCTTTTAATTTCATGGCTGATGTCACCATCTGCAGTGATGATGGAGAAGGTAAAATCTGTCACTACCTCCATATTTTCCCCTTCTATTTGCCAGGAGGTGATGGGACTAGTGGCCATGATCTTAGTGTTTTTGATGTTGAGCTTCAGACCATTTTTTGTTCACTCCTCCTTCACCTCATTAAGAGGTTCTTATAACCTTGCTAGCATGTGAAATGAATGCCATTGTACATTACTTGGAACATTCCTTGGCACTGCCCTTCTTTGGGATTGGGATGTAGACTGATCTTTTCCATTCCTCTGGCCACAGCTGAGTTTTCAAACTTGCTGGCATATAGAGTATAGCACTTTAAGAGCATCATCTTTTAAGATTTTAAATAGTTCAACTCATATGCCATCACCTCCACTGGCCTTGTTGTTAGCAGGCCCAGTGATTCTGAGGCCCACTTGACTTCACTCTCCAGGATGTCTGGCTCAAGGTCACCATCCACACTATCTGGGTTATCCGGGACATCCATATCTTTTTGGTATAATTCCTCTGTGTATTCTTGCCACCTCTTCTTGATGTCTTCTGCTTCTTTGAGGTCCCTATCATTTTTGTCCTTTATCATGTCCATCTTTGCACAAAAGGTTCTTTTAATATCTCCAGTTTTCTTGAACTGATCTCTGGTTATTCCCTTTCTATTGTGTGTAGGCATCCTTCAGTCTCAAGAGACTATGGTATCGTGCTCTGTATGGAGGTCTTGGAACAGTGTCTTGTGTGGCTGAGAAGGCCAATTCGAGAGTGACAATCCCTTCCACACTGGAGACAAATCCAATCTGTCCCCTGTCCAGCTCCCTGGTTTTGCTTGTTTCGGGACTGCCTCTTTGCCTCGGTCTGCTGTACAAGTGTCTCTTCAAATTGGGAGAGGCCATGATGCACCGCCTGCCTCCAGGCTGAACGCTCAGACGTCAAGGTTTCCCATCTGTTGAGGTCCATTCCTAAGGCCTTCAGATCCCGCTTGCAAATGTCCTTGTAACGCAGCTGTGGTCTCCCTCGGGGGCGGCTTCCCTGCACTAATTCTCCATACAGGAGATCTTTTGGAATCCGACCATCAGCCATTCTCACGACGTGCCCAAGCCAACGTAGACGGCGCTGTTTCAATATTGTATACATGCTGAAAATTCCAGCTCGTTCTAGGACTACTCTATTTGGAACTTTGTCCTGCCAGGTGATACCAAAAATGTGTCGGAGACAACGCATATGGAAGGTGTTCAGCTTCCTCTCCTGCTGTGCATAAAGGGTCCAGGACTCGCTGCAGTATAGGAGTGTGCTCAGGACACAGGCTCTATAGACCTGGATTTTGGTGTATGCCGTCAACTTCTTATTAAGCCATACTCTCTTTGTGAGTCTAGAGAACATGGTAGCTGCTTTCCCAATGCGTTTATCCAGCTCGACATCTAGGGAGAGAGTGTCAGAGATTGTTGAGCCAAGGTACACAAATTCATGAACAACCTCCAGTTCTTGCATGGAGATAGTAATAGAGGGAGGTGAGTCCACGCCCTGGCACATGACTTGTGTTTTCTTCAGGCTGATAGTTAGTCCAAAGTCTTGGCAGGCCTTGCTAAAATGATTTATGAGTTGTTGGAGGTCTTCAGCAGAGTGGGCAACAATGGCTGCATCATCAGCAAAGAGGAAGTCCCGCATGGATTTCATTTGGACTTTGGTCTTCGCTCTCAATCTAGTGAGATTAAAGAGCTTTCCATCTGATCTAGTCCGGAGATAGACACCTTCTGTTGCAGTTCCAAAGGCCTGCTTCAGCATGACAGCAAAGAAGATCCCAAACAGGGTTGGCGCAAGGACACAGCCTTGTTTTACTCCGCTTCGGATGTCAAAGGGATCTGATGTTGAGCCATCAAAAACTACAGTGCCCTTCATTTCCTCATGAAAGGACCTGATGATATTAAGGAGTTGAGGTGGACATCCAATCTTGGGAAGTATTTTAAAAAGTCCGTCCCTGCTAACCAAGTCAAAGGCCTTTGTGAGATCTATGAAGGCCACAAAGAGTGGCTGTTGTTGTTCCCTGCATTTCTCCTGCAGCTGTCGGAGGGAGAATACCATGTCAGTGGTGGATCTGTTAGCTCGAAAACCACACTGTGATTCTGGATACACTCTGTCTGCAAGCACCTGAAGTCTCTTCAGCACAACATGGGCCAGCAGCTTCCCTACAACGCTGAGAAGAGAGATACCACGGTAGTTATTGCAGTCGCCCCTGTCGCCTTTGTTCTTATACAATGTGACGATGTTTGCGTCCTTCATGTCCTGTGGTACTCCGCCTTCTCTCCAGCAAAGAGAAAAGAGTTCATACAGCTCAGTGGTGATGATCTCTTTACAACACTTCAAAACTTCAACGGGGATGTTGTCCTTTCCAGGTGCCTTGCCAGAGGCAAGGGAATCCAAGGCTGCTTTTATTTCTGCTAAAGTTGGTTCACTGTCCAGCTCTTCCAAGAGAGGCAGGCACTCAATGTTATTTAGTGCCTCTTCTGTTACTACATTCTCTTTAGAATATAGCTCAGAGTAGTGCTGCACCCAGCGTTCCATCTGCTGTGCTCGGTCCTGGATGATCACGCCTGTAGTAGACTTCAAGGGAGCAGATTTCTTCTGTATTGGACCGAAAGCCTGCTTGATACCATCATACATTCCCTTGATGTTACCTGTGTCCGCTGCTATCTGTATCTGAGAGCAGAGCTGAAGCCAATAATCACTGGAACATCTCCTGGCAGTCTGTTGGACTTGGCTACGAGCAGCTCGAAGAGCCTGCAAGTTGTACTCACTAGGACAGGCTTTGTATGCTGCTAGAGCTCTCCTCTTATCCTCGATGGCTGGAATCAGCTCCTCTGAATGGGCTTCGAACCAGTCAGCCGTCTTTTTGGTCTTCTTGCCAAATGTGGACAAGGCAGTGTTATAAACAGCGTTCTTGAAGTGTTCCCATCGTTCAGGTGCATTCGCATCAGCCGGGCCTGGAAGGGTTTCCTGAAGCGCTTGGGCAAATTCCTCCACTTTTCTTTGATTGCGAATCTTGTTGATATCTATACGTGGTTTTCCTTCCTTTTTAGTGTGATACAATCTCTTTGTTTGCAGTTTTATTCTGCTACACACCAGGGAATGATCAGTGTCACAGTCAGCACTCTGGTAACTGCGTGTGATCGTAATACTAGATAGGCTAGAACATCTAGTGAGGATCAAATCAAGCTGATGCCAATGCTTCGATCTTGGATGTCTCCAGGAAACTTTGTGTTGAGGCTTTGTTTTAAAGAATGTGTTGGTGACACAAAGACCATAATAACAGCAAAACTCCAGCAAACGTTGGCCATTTTCATTCATCTTCCCAATGCCAAAACGGCCTAGACAGGTGGGCCAAGAGTTGTGATCAGCACCAACTCTAGCATTGAAGTCTCCGAGAATGAACAGCAGCTCTCTCTCAGGGACTTTTTTGATAGTAGCTGCCAAATCGTCATAGAATTTGTCTTTGACTTCTGTTGTGGATGACAGTGTTGGTGCATATGCACTGATGAGGGTGACCAGTCCCGCTGATGAGTGGAGCTGCAGAGACAGGATTCTTTCACTCCCCACAGTAGGTGGAACAATGGATCTCAGCAGAGTATTTCTGACCGCAAAGCCAACACCATATTCCCTGGTCTCGTTCAATGGTTTTCCCTGCCAGAAGAATGAGAAGTTTTTTTCTTTGACAGATCCCAAGTCTGGCAGTCTTGTCTCTTGCAGGGCAACAATGTCCATCCGCAGTCTACTCAGTTCAATGTCGATAACAGCTGTCTTGCGCACGTCGCCTATTTCCTGCAGGTTGTCAGAAAAGCCAGGGGTCATTGTCCGAACATTCCAGGTTCCCAACTTTAGGGCAGATGTTTTCTTTTGATTGTTGCATGGTGCATGGTTATTGATCTGTTTTTCGGCTCTCCGACCATCAGAAGTAGCCCCTGGCATCATGCTCTATGCCAATCGAGCAAAACGTATAACCAGTAGCTGCTAGTTCCTGTGTTATTTTGACACTGTATGCAAAGCTGGAGTGTCCTCTCCAGAGCATGAAGCCTGGGTAGAATAATATGGAGGATAGGCTGTTACCCAAGCAGCAAATCCCCCCTCTCCACATCACTGAAATAGTCCAATGGAGAGGCAAGAGCCAATACAACTGGTTCCAGCGACGTCGCAGGAGTTGGCAGAACAACACGAACTGTCTACGGGACTCCGGCTCCAGATTTTGCCTCGAGGTTATCTCCTGAAGCCTTTTCCACAAGTGGATATAGCCACAAGGCAGTGGAGGTTTGAAATCAGAGTTTTCCTTCTCCTAGATGGGCTGCCTTACATGGCTGACGAGTCCCACCTACCCGGCCTGCTCCCTAATAGTGCGGAAGTATGATCCTACTCCTGAAACATTCCTGCCCCCAGGTGTAAGAAATGCTATTTGGCTATCCTATTTAGCAGATTAAAGTAAAAAAAAAAATAGAGTGAGAGGATTTCCTCTTCAGGAAAGGGGCTTAGAGCTTCTGCAGGCACTAATTTAAAGCCAGAGCCCCGCCCCCTCAGACCATGTGGTCAAAGGGTCAGCCTACCAGGAAGAACTCACCAATTAAAATGGCCCCCAAACACAGCTCCCTCCTGCCTCTGCTTCCTCTTCAGGAAAGGGGCTTAGAGCTTCTGCAGGCACTAATTTAAAGCCAGAGCCCCGCCCCCTCAGACCATGTGGTCAAAAGGTCAGCCTACCAGGAAGAACTCACCAATTAAAATGGCCCCCAAACACAGCTCCCTCCTGCCTCTGCTTCCTCTTCAGGAAAGGGGCTTAGAGCTTCTGCAGGCACTAATTTAAAACCAGAGCCCCGCCCCCTCAGACCATGTGGTCAAAGGGTCAGCCTACCAGGAAGAACTCACCAATTAAAATGGCCCCCAAACACAGCTCCCTCCTGCCTCTGCTTCCTCTTCAGGAAAGGGGCTTAGAGCTTCTGCAGGCACTAATTTAAAGCCAGAGCCCCGCCCCCTCAGACCATGTGGTCAAAGGGTCAGCCTACCAGGAAGAACTCACCAATTAAAATGGCCCCCAAACACAGCTCCCTCCTGCCTCTGCTTCCTCTTCAGGAAAGGTCCTCTATCAATGATATTCCTCTATATCATTGCAATGGTCATTTAAGAATGCCCTCTTGTCTCTCCTTGCTATTCGTTGGAAGTCAGCATTCCATTTCCTGTAACTTTCCCTATTTCCCTTGCATTTTGTTTCCCTTCTCTTCTCTGCTATTTCTAAGGCCTCGTTGGACAGCACTTTGCTTTCTTGCATTTCTTTTTCTTTGGGATGGTTTTTGTTGCTGCCTCCTGTACAATGTTACGAGCCTCCATCCATAGTTCTTCAGGCACTTTGTCCACCAAATCTAGTTCCTTAAACTTGTTCTTCATTTCCACTGTGTCTTCATAAGGGATTTGGTTTTGATTAAAACTGACCAACCTAGTGGTTCGAAAGCATGCAAATGCAAGTAGATAAATAGGGACCACCTTGGTGGGAAGGTAAACAGCGTTCCGTGTCTAAGTCGCACTGGCCACGTGACCATGGAAGATTGTCTTCGGACAAAACGCTGGCTCTATGGCTTGGAAACGGGGATGAGCACCGCCCCCTAGAGTCGAACACGACTGGACAAAAATTGTCAAGGGGAACCTTTACCTTTGCCTTTAAAACTGAGTAGCCCAGTGGTTTTTCCTACTTTCTTTGGTTTAAGCTTGAGTTTTGCTATAAGCTGATGATCAGTGCCACAATCAGCTTCAGATTTATTTATTTATTTATTTATTTATTTATTTATTTATTTATTTATTTATTTATTTATTTACTGACTATATAGAACTTCTCCATCGTTGGCTGCAGAGAACATAATCAATCTGATTTCGATATTGCCCATCTGGTGATGTCCATGTGTAGAAACGCCTCTTGTGTTGTTGGAAAAGAGTGTTTGTAGTTTGTTCTCTTGACAAAACTCTCTTAGCCTTTGCCCTGCTTCATTTTGAACTCCAAGGCCAAACTTTCCTGTTGTTCCTTTTATCTCTTGATTCCCTACTTTAGCATTCCAGTCCCCTAGAATGAGAATTACTGTTATGTTGAAAGGTCTGCCTTGGATTCATATTGAAATCACTCTATCATTTTTGAGATTATATCCCAGTACAGCTTTTCCCACTCTTTTATGGGGGAATAAAAGACTACTCCATTCAGCCAAAAGGCTACTCCATCCCTTCTACAGGATTCTTGTCCACAATAGTAAATATGATAATCGTGTGAATTGAATTCACCCATTCCCATCCATTTTAGTTCACTGATGCCCAGGATGTCAATATTTATTCTTGCCATCTCCTGTTTGACCACATCCAGCTTACCAAGGTTCATAGATCTTACATTCCAGTTTCCTATGCAGTATTTTTCTTTGCAGCATTGGACTTTCCTTTCACTTCCAGGCTTGTCCACAGCTGAGTGTCCTTTCAGCTTTGACCCAACCACTTCATTGGCTCTGGTGCTACTTGTCCTCCACTCTTCCTCGGTAGCATGTTGGACACCTTCTGACCTGAGGGGCTCATCTTTCAGCATCACATCTTTTGTTTCTGTCCATGGAGTTTTCTTGGCAAAGATACTTGCCAGTTCCTGCTCCAGGTGGATTGAGTTTAGTCAGAACTCTCCACTACATGGGTGTCCCTGCATGGCATAGCCCATAGCTTCTCTGAATTACTCAAGTCCCTTCGCCACGACAAGGCAGCAGTCCGTGAAGAGGTGGTTAATGTACATATACTTAAACTTCCATTTTAAAAAGTCAGGAAATTGAATTTTCAAAAATAAAACAATCCTCTAGTTGATGGATGTGGAATATTGTGCTTCTATAGCCATGATTCAACACCCCAGGAAATGGCCCGATATCATGCCTGCACTGCCAGCAGAAAAGAAGGATGACAAGCTTCACATAGCACAGGGCAACCCGAGTGCTGAAAATGTCAATGGCAGCAGTCAAGATGGTCTACACAGGATATGCTCTCCTGCTCATTACCATTCACACTTGTTGAAAAACCGTCTTGACAATTACTTTATGTATGGGTGATAAGTGATGAAACAGAAGTCAGTTTCTGGTATTTTCCTTGCTTTGTGTTACTCTGTGTCATATTGTGCATAACCCTTCCTCTATATTTACCTCTCAGCTTGTGTCTCCCTTCCCCATTCAATTCAGTTTAAAGCCCTCCTGATAAAGTTTTCCATACTGTGGCCGAACACATTCTTTCTAGTCTTTATGAGGTACAATCTATCATTTGTCAGCAGTCCATCTACCAGAAAGCATAGACCATGGTCTCAACGTCCAAGTACCTTGTAGCCAGTTGTTCACCAAGTGTATTTTCCTTTCCGTTTCTATTTCTCTTTTGAGTACGGGTAGGATGGACAAGAAAACTATCTGGGCCCCAAAGTCCTTAAGTTTCCTTCCCAGATCATCAAAGTCTGATGTGATTTCTTAATTGTTCCTCTTGGCTATGTCATTTGTTTCACATGGATGAGATGAAAGGGATATGCATCTGGGGGTTTTGTGAATGGTGGCAAACTTTACATCACATTCTTTATCCATCCTCCAGGGAGATAGCACATCTGGTGGGTCCATGGATCTTTCTGGCCTGTTTCAGTCTCAGTCCTAGTCAGCAGGAAGCCTCCTGCTACAACTACTCCTCTTTCTGCAGGGAACAAGTTCAGTGACTTGCTTAGCTCAGCTTCAGCTTCTCTGAAGTCCTCCAATGTGGTTTTTCTTTATTTATTTCTAAGTCCGCTGTCTGCAAGACTCCTCTTCAAGAATCAGAAAGCAGTTTTGCAATTCTAATAGTGAAGAGAGTATTCTCCTTCTTTTCTTTCCGTGTTTCTTTTTCATGGTGCTTCCTCTTCTCTCTTTGTTCTCTCCTCAGCATTCTACTTCTCCATTCTGTCTTGCTGTTCTTCCACTTCCAGTGCCTCCCTTCGCTGCTGCTGCTTGAGAGTTCTGTCTATGGTCTCTTCATCTTCTCTTACACCTTTAAGCCACCTCCAGTTCTTTCATGTTTTCCCCAGCTGTGTTACCAATTTGCACTTCCTGCATGTGTATACTGTGTTGTTCTCAGGTATGAACACAAACACTGTACAGTGTGGAGGTTTGGCAGCAGAGAGCTGGTGAACTGTGACTTCAAGTCAGCCTTTCACAGCTCTTCCCCTTAGATTTTGGTTTATTCGGATTAGCTTTTCAAAGGACTTTTATAGGATCATGACTTTCCCATGATTTGCTCAGTTTCATGGGCTCCACCACAGAAGTGTCCCTTCCCTCCATGACCCCTGTTACCTTTTTACTTTCTTCTGTGTGTCTATGATTGCCCTTTCCTTTGTCTTGTCTGCCTTGAAGGTCCACTAGACCCAGAAGCCAAACTGGGTATAACTGTACCGAGAAGCCAAACATTTTGTCAGGAGCCTCCCTTTTAGCTTCTCCCACCAAATACCTTCCGTGAAACTCTTATTTGCTCTCTCTGTTCACTAGTTCTGCTTCTTCACTCCTTGGGGTCTGTCTCAATTTATCCTTCTGCTGAACAGACAGAAAGGTCCTCCTACAACTCACAGTTGCTACCTATTACTCTCAGCAATTATCAGAATACAACTCTTCCTCTGAAACTGAGCACATGTTACTTTTGAATGGGGAATTCCCAGGATTTGCTTCCTGGTGTTCATTTAAATTACTCACCTCTCTACTTTTGCCTCTTTGGTCTCCTTTTTTCTTTTTATTCTTTCTTTCTTCTACCTTGTACTAGTATGCCCTAAAATCTTCCTTGTGGTATCATCATATATATTTTTTTGCTCAAAGCAAAGAAAAGTGAACTTTTTTCACGTAGGGAAGTTAGGCTGTAGTCACACTAGAGAAATGCCCTCCTTCTTCCTTGCGTCTTCTGCTTCCTGTATAGTCGCACATTGTGGTCACGTGGCATGTATCCTGTGATAGGGGTTCATACATTTGTAACTGTTCCACTTTTTTGGGGGTGGATTAGAGGCAGTACATTTGTCAACACTTCTCCAGAGGGACATGCCCATCCCCTTCCTTTTCTTGTTGCTTTCTCTGACCCCCTTCCCTTTAAAAAAAATGATGTGGGTACATCAATGTATCAGCAAAATGCCCTTGCTGGCTATGTACTGATTTGGCTCATTTCTTCCAATTTCCATGCTTTGGAACCCACATTGCACTGCAGTGGTGGTCAAAAGACAGTAGGGGGACTGATGTCAGTATTTAACAAAAGTATACCAACACATCAACATTCCCATTTGATTGTTTATATAAAAAAATTAAGGGAGTCAAACTACAGCTGGTGAGGGAGGTGGGATCACATGCCAGATGCATAGGAAATGGTTTTGGCGTACACACTCAGTGGGGTGTCGGTTGTCCTGCACGATGAAACATGGAATAAATATAGTGTGATCTCTCAGATGGCTGGATCTGATGCAGAGATAGCATGGAGGGGGGAACAAAAGAAGCAATGGCCTTGCGTCGTTTGAACAACAATAACACTAAAAAGGGTCAACATTCACAAGGAGTAACTCGCTAATATTTTGCTGGAGTGACCACAGTCTTAGTTAGTTATGTACCATCAAGTTGGAACTGACTTGTAGAAACCTAATAAGACTTTCAAGGTTTGTGAGATGTTAAAGGAGTGATTTTACCATTTCCACGCCCCTTTGTAAGTTTTCAGGGCCAAGCAGGGACTTCACCCAGGTCTCCAGAATCCTAGTCCATCCCCTATCTCAGTATTTCCCCACCGAAGGGTTGTGATCCACAAGGGGGTCACAAAGTGCTTTGCAGGGGGGAGTGTCACAGGTGGCCTTATATGTGTTATAGCCATTGTTAAATACTTTCTTTCTCGGCCTTTCAGAGTGAGATATGAAACTTAATGTTTATGTATGAGAAAAAAGCCTTTAGGGGAGAAAGAAGCCTAAACTTTCTGAACATGGATTATTTTACCCTATTAAAATGCTTTTTAATGCAAATGTGGTGGTGGGTCACAGGTTACTTGCCTATTATGAAAGGGGATCACAACTTGAACAACTTATCCATCTACTCCACTGCATTAAGGACCATCGTAGAAAAAAGACATTTTTTTTCCTCCTGAACTTGGTTTTTAGCCCTCGTTAATCACTTCATAGATCTTTCAGATGACAGGACAGCTATATTCAACTGTGTTCTGGTGTCTGCCATTGTTTGTTTGAAATCACTTCTCCTATTGAAATCAGACACACTTACAGCCTCTGTGCTAAAGCCATGATTTGAAGGCAACTTTTAGAAACTTAAGGAACCAAGATTTTTTTTTTCTGACATTTTAACCACTTGTTCATTTCAGTGTGGCTGGCTGGATAGCTCATGGAGTTAGGTCTCTGGCTGCAGAGCCAGAGGGGGTGGGAATTCGATTCTGCACCATGCCTCCCAGAACAGCTAGATTGTGCAGCCTTGGGCAAGCTGCAAAGTGCCAAGGCACCCCAAAGGAAGGGAACAAGTACTCTTTAACGTGTGCCTACGAAACCCTGGAACGTATCACCATAAATCACAATTGACTTGATGGTGAATAATTATTATTTACATTCATTTAAATGTACCTTGGGAAGCCTGACATCACTCATTCAAACTAGCTTACTCCAACAATTAAATATCCTAAGATGGCAAAGATTTGACAAAGATGCCATTCCAAATTTGGCTCTAATTACCTGGGCTGGAGAGGTTCAGGACATTCCCAAGATCAAACATAAATACTTTCAATTTTTTTCCCTTGTTGTTGGCAAGTCCTGGGATTCCTCTGCCGAAAACTAACATAGCCAACACTTTTTCCTTATATACCTTTATGGAGTGAGCTTGACTAGTTCTACGGCTTGTTCAAGTTTTGAATATAAGCAGATGCTTCCCTCTCCACAGATTGGGAGGCTGTATTCAGCACCAAAGAACCTCACCTTCTTAGAGTTCTTCCTGATGGTTATTGTCAGTGTGGCTTGAGAGGCATGGGCTGGAGAACTTGGCTGTGTGTTTTCATTGTGGCAATAGTGCTACAGCACAGTGTGATCAATTAAACAATTGTAATTGTTCACAAACATTATAGTTAAATAAACATTATAGTCCCCAGGATCATGCAGCATCACCTTGGGAAGGAACTGATGGCTTTCCCATTCCATCAAAGCTAAATGGCTGCAATGATATGCATCTTAAAGGCTAATTACTGACAAGCTAAATTTGCACAATGAAATCTCAGCCACGGTGTAGCTTTACCCACTCATGTTACATATTTAAATTTACAAAATCCTCTGGGTTATTCAGTTCATTCTAGAAGAAAACCTGGCCATTCCAGTTTAATTCAAATCTCACACAAATTGATCTGAATCGGGCTGATTTGGGGTGGAATCAGGTGGCTGCAACACACAAGGAAGTTTTGCTTTCATGGAAATGATCTCTCTGAAGTTAATCTTTCTGTCTGCTGGGGAATCATGTCAGCCCTTCCCCTTAAAAATAGAAGTCCTGCAGCTGGTCACAGATCGCGGTTGAGCTGCAACACATTTCCCCATCTCTTATGTGAACTTTGGGAAAGAGATTGCTTCAGACTGCTCCACAAGTTGTCCAGACTGCAATCTGTTTCTCTATTTGATCACACCCTTAGTTAGCAATTAATTAACTATTAGTACTTAACCCTTGCTTAGTAATTTGGGTTTTAGCCAAAGTTCGTGCATAATAATCACAAGTCGAAGCTGCTGTGTCTGTGTTTGGCTGCCCCATGTGGTGAAGGCAGGTGTCAGCCTTCTCAGTGAAGAAGCTCCTGATGCTGGACTGACTCTGCCCACTAGGCTGGCTATTATATTTTCCTGGATGAAGATGAAAATGAAAAAATACTTCCTCTTCTGAATGAGCCTTGCCTGAGAACAGAAAAATGAAAAGTGCAGAGGAAAAAGGATAAGCAAGTCTCAAAATGGCAATAAGTACAAATTATCTGATGATTCAAGCCTTGCTTGCGCATTGCATTTAGAACCTGGGTGTGTTCCTCTATCCTAGTTCCATAATGAGATCTGATTTTAGCTTACTCTTCTCTGCTGCCCATGGCCAAATATAAGCACAACAGCAGCTAAATTAATATACTAAGTTATACCATTTTGCAATGCTTTTCTCACAGTTCTGTTCTTATAGTTTCTGATTTCCTTGGGCGTCAAATTTGGAAAAGCAAGCTTTAACTATTTTAAATAGCAAATAATTAAATATTAAGGTGTCATCAGACAAACTATTAATGTCCATGTCTCCATACTTAGTAGATCAAAGTGTGTCCCATTTCTGCATGTTCAGTACTTTGCCTGCAACATGTTTCCCTGTAGCAAAATGGTCCTTGATGCTTCACCAAAATCATCGTAAAATATAATGAAGTGGTGCCTTGATAGAAGCAGCCAGAACTTGCAAATGATTGGATGTGAAAAGAGATGGCAAAGATAAATTTCAGATAATTACAAGGTTGTGTTACAGCCACGCACAAGCTATGCTACATTGACTGATTATTAAAAGGAAGGAAGGAAGGAAGGAAGGAAGGAAGGAAGGAAGGAAGGAAGGAAGGAAGGAAGGAAGGAAGGAAGGAAGGAAGGAAGGAAGGAAGGAAGGAAGGAAGGAAGGAAGTGAAGGGTACCAATACTATTTCCTGGCTTTTCCTGGACTCTAATGCATTAATCAATCAGCCAGAGACAGAGAGATCCAATAGATATTTGTTTATTTTCAGCTGAAAGCAAGCAAATAGATGCAAACTTCACACACAGAAAACGCCTGGAGAAGAAGCGCACCCCAGATACAAAAAGTATACATTTTTATAAGGCAAAACATGAAAGAGGGGCTAAAGGCATTGGGAGGAGGAGGAGAAATGGGATGAGGTTCTGTAATTGGTAGGAAGTCCTGCAAGTGCTCGACTGTGGGCAATAATTCATTTCTTCGAGTCAGATGCCCAGATTTCTCCAAGGACAAGATTCCAATTGAGAAAATACTTTAATTGTAAAATGAAATAAAACCCACCCCCTCCTCCCTTGTTAAGGAAGGAAGGAAGGAAATCTTTATTTGGACAAATCCATATCTTGTAACAGCAGAAGCTATATTCCACATTCTGTGTACAGTATATCTTGCACATGAAGTGAATGCATTTAATAAAATTCTCTTGATTTAGTTCATTTGTTATCAGAATACAGCGGTGGCCCACATGACGATGATAATCCGTTCTGTTAAAATCGCTGTACAGCGAATTCGTTGTCATGCAAAAAAAAACCCCAATTAGAATGCATTGAAAACCAGTTAATGCATTCCAACAGGGAAGTACTTCATCGTCCAGTGAAGATCGCCCATAGAGAACCGCCGATCAGCTGTTTAAAATCACTGTTTTGCGAAGCTTCTGTCCGGAAAACAGCCATTTTGCGAAGGGAAGCCATTTTCCGGAGCCGGAAAAATCATCGTTTTGTGAACAAACGGTTTTTGAAGCAAGGACCTCATCAACGTAAAGTGAAAATCCCCCATAGGTAACATTGCAAAAAAGTCATTGTCAAGCGATTTCGTCATTCAGCGGGGTAAGCGTCTAGCGGGGCACCACTGTACTTTAAAACTTCATAGTATAATGTATGTTTGCTTTGCTGCTTGTGGAAAAGTGTTATACAGCTTACTGAAAATCTCCCACAAAAATGGCAGGTTGTGTTATTTAGCCATCTTTCTACTTTCTAATCCAGCAGCATGCGTTCTCAGGTGTTTTCAAGAAAGTTGTCAGAATCACATGGTCTCTTAGATAGGATGTGATCCATGTTGGCTTCTAGTTATTACTGCATTGTTTTCTAGGGGCTTGCCCGATGACCGCTTTACCATCTGTTCCAGAATTTTGCCTGGGATTGAGGTCAGGCTGATTGGGTTCTAGTTCCCAAGTTCCTCCTTTTTGCCCTTTGTGAAGATAGGGACAACATTAGCCTTTCTCCAATCTCCTGGCACCTCACCCATTTCCCATGATTTCAAGAAAAATAATGGATAGCGGTTCTGAGAGTTCTTCAGCCAGTCCTCTCGGATGCAGTTCATCTGGCCCTGAAGATTTGAACTCATTCAAGGTGATAAGGTATTCCTTGACTATTTGTTTATCAATCTCCAGCTGCAATCCTGTTCCCCCCCCCACTTCCATTTTGTTTGGAAGTTCATAGTCTGTCTTATGGGAAAAGACTTTACTAAAATAAAATAATTAATTTAAATTATTTATATATCACTTTTATCCCCGTAGGGAACTCGAGGAAGATCATAACAGGTAAAATAAGAAATTTTAAAACACTATCTATCTATCTATCTATCTATCTATCTATCTATCTATCTATCTATCTATCTATCTATCTATCTATCTATCTATCTATCTATCTATCTATCTATCTATCTATCTCTCTGTCTGTCTGTCTGTCTGTCTGTCTGTCTGTCTGTCTGTCTGTCTGTCTGTCTGTCTGTCTGTCTGTCTATCTATCTATCTATCTATCTATCTATCTATCTATCTATCTATCTATCTATCTATCTATCTATCTATCTATCTATCTATCTATCTATCTATCTCAATTTAGAAAACAATTAAACATGCATTAAGAGTAGAATAATCAAATATAGAAACCATTGTAAACAAACCAAATTTAAACTGGTAATTTAAAAACCAGCATTCCAGATATAACTTAATGCTTTCCCATTCTTGGGCAAGATGATGGAGTGGGTCGCGCCTTCCATGGAATCCATTTCAATCCGGCTTCGGGCCTCGTTATGGGATAGAGACTCCTCTGGTTGCCTTGCTGGATGACCATCTCTGCTGGAAACCAGACAAGAGGAGTGTGTCCCTCTGGCTCCTGATGGACCTCTCAGCAGCTTTTGATACCATCAACCATGATATCCTCGTGACCTGTCTCTCTGGGATGGGACCGGGAGAGCGAGTGTGGCTCCAGTCCCTTCTGAAGGAAAGAACTCAGAAAGTGGTGCTGGAGGACGCCTGTTTGACGTCTTGGCTGCTGGTCTGTGAGGTCCCTCAGGGTTCTGTTTTGCCTCCTATGTTATGTCATGTTACATGACACCACCGGGGGAGATTTATGGAGTTTTGGGGTTCAGTGTTACCAGTGTGTGGATGACACCCAACTCTTGCTCTCTTTGCCACCTAAATCAAAGGAAACTGTTACCAGCTCTTGGTTGTCTCATGTCAGTAATGAACCGGATGAGGCTATCTCAAAGACGGCAACTCCCTCAAGGAGCCTGCCCGGACATGAAGATCATCATGGGAGGCTTTTATCCCAGTCCTACCACCCTCTCAGGCACACTTGGTAGAGACGTGGGAGAGGGCCTTCACTGTTGCTGCTTCCAGACTTTGGAACTCCCCCCCATAGAAGCCTAGATGGGCCCCATTTTTCCTGTTACTCTCTTCAGTCAAGCTTTCACTGAGTGACAGGCTGCCTGAGTGGGGTTTTGCCTTGTTGCTTTGAATATGTTTTGGTGTTGCTTGTGTTTTTTTTTTAGTATGATATTTGTTTTATCCTTTTTATATTTGTATGCACACTATTGTTAATTTTAATACTGTATTTTAATGATGTAACCCGCCTTGGGTCTTTTCTGAGGAGAAAGGTGAGGTCAAATACTTTTAAATGAATGAATGAATGAATGAATGAATGAATGAATGAATAGAACCTCAGTAGTTGCCCAACAAAGCTGACACTGGCCCTGATAGAAGAGTGGGCAATAGGGTATTTAGTAATATGCACTATAGGCCAAGATCAGCATCATTTACTGATATCCAAACACAAATCAGGATTCTTATGGAAACACATCTGATAAATCATTTTTTGAAGAGAATGCAAAACTGAGCTGAACCGAAATTGCCCACCCCTTGGAAAACTAGGTAGTGAGTGGCAAAATTACTATGGGCACTGATGCCCAACTCGTTGATCAATCATTACAGTAGCCTTCTCCAGACTGGTGCCCTTCAGATGTGGTGGGATCTGGCACCATTTTTCTTGGCCAGCATGGCCAGAGTCAACAAGCCAAATGGACTGAGGGCATTGCTCCCCATCTTTACTGTGGAACACAGGAAGTAACAGTGTGATGCTCTAAACATCAGATGCTTTAAGCATCAAAGCCAGTGGTGAAAGATAATGGGAGATCCAGAAGAACAGCACTTGTAGGGCTACACATACCAGATCCCTGATTTAAGGATTTCTGGAAAGTTGGAGAGGTTGCCTGTCAACCACAGAGACAACCAGAACATCTTACTAGAACCCTAAGATATATCCTGGTGGTACATAATGAGAAAGGGGAGGAGGAGACTAGCACCAAAAATGATGGTGCAGTTCCACAAAACTATCACCCTTCCACAACTGTTCTTAATTTCACTGGGCTGGGTGGGGAGGGGGAGGTCTTAGAAGAACCTACAGCTCATTCCAGACAGAGGTAAATTCCTTCCCGCTTATGCATTGCCATTTTGGTTACAACGCATGCAGAATATCACCGCCCCAGGGGACGATTGACGGCAGCTCTTTAAAAATCCACCAGCTTCTCATGGGAAAACCTGTATGGGAAGCATAACCTGCTCTGTCTACATGTTTGGTGTCTGTCTGCCTTCGCCATGGAGACTCCAGAGCTAAAAAGGTCATAATTGCTCAAATCATCGGAGTTCATGAACCCTGCTTCCTTTGAATTTTTAACACAGTGGAGGGCATTATATTTACCACAAGAATGTATGCACCAGAGGTGGGAAAGGGTTAAAAGAGGGCAAAGCCATGGATAAGGAGTTGGACATTAAAGAGAGAATAGGTAAGACCAGGTTTCCAAGGTGGCATCCTGCCATGGTTTGGAACCTAGCCTCCTGCATTCTGACCAATAGTCACGATTGGAATAATTGATGGGAGCAGAGATTCTATAACTATTGAAGGGAACCAGGTTGGGTGAGGCTGGCCTTGACTGGTATTTCCCCACCTGGTGCCCTTGCACGTGCCTTAAGACTAGGAAGATAAAGGCCATTGCTCCTGGCCAATGTGACTATTTATTTATTTATTCATTGCATTTATATGCTGCCCATCTAGACATGGTCTACTCTGGGCGGCTCTAATGGCCAGGAAAGCTAGGACCTGAACAGAACCATGATATTCTATTACGACTAGCGTGATTTACTACCACAGTACCTTTGCCTGTTTGTTTGTCTTTATATCCTATCCTTTCACACAACAGTGCCTAAGGGAGCAGACAAAAACAAAAGATAAAACTAATTCAGAAGTCTACTACTTATTGAGCTCAGATACAATCTTGAAGCAGGAGCTCTACATTTTTGTGGGTGGGAAACTGTTCTGCCAGCCAAACTAGACTCCCATGAAGGTTTTTCTTCAATTGCAAATATTGTGTAGTACACATGCCTGTAATCTGGGTTAGAGCCCCCCTGTCCCTACATCAGTAGCCTCATCTATATCGGCCATTTCCTCCATCTGTTATTGCTTTCAAATCCCATTCACATAATTCTGTGTATAGTATTCCATTTCACTTCAGCCTGGAGAAGCCTGGAAATACACTTCGAGAAGGAGAAGGTACTCATTGACCTTCGAGGCCTCTTCCAACTCTATTATTCTAAGCTTCTGTAACAATCCTTTGAGATTGTTACCCTGCATAGGAGATTTTTTTTAATTTCCTGGACTGCAAATCCAACAATTCTCCATTTTAGGATATCATCCATCCCTCCCATTCAAAAGTCCTAGTATTGTAACCCTGCATTCTCTGGTTCTGTTATAACACTAATCCCCAACCTGTATTGGTCAGTCACAAACCAGTGGGCCACTGATAATTAACAAAATAAAGAGCACTGATTTATTTTGATGAAGCTGATGCAGAACAGGGTTGCATTGGATCAAACATTTTCAAGAAAGTCACATTTATTTTGATTGGGACCTGTATAGAAGACATTTGAAGGGTGCTGTGAGCAGTGTTTTTGTTAAAGAAACAAGCAAACTGAGACAGAACGTTGCAAAATTAATCTGTAGGTATCCACTGCCCATCTCACAGCTATTGTTAAAACTTCAGCGAATCTGAGGGGAGAATGATAAAGCTTTAACACAGCTAGCAAATGGATAATCAGAGGTTTTTGACACTTTGATTCCTTGACCCCAATGGGAGTTGCAGGTCCACAACAACTGGAAATTGCACATGGACACTCATTTTAAATTCACCACTGGAGTGCATCATTTTTAAGACAGTAATGTCTTTAGACAACGTTTTATACATTTGGGGATTTCTTCTTCTTCAACCAGTATGTGGAGTATGAAAAAAAAAGAATGGTTTACGGGCAGCTCAAGTCAGTTGCCATGGTAACAGAAAACATGGAAAAACAAACATTACTATGTACATGGCCTACCATTTCACCAGTATTTGATATGCCTTAACATATTTTATTTATTTGCCTCATTTGTAGGTTACTTTTCTCCCAATACACAGTGTGCTGTAGTGAACAGAGTGACAGACTAGGACTCTGGAGAAAAGGTTTCAAATCTCCACTCGGCCATGGAAACTCACTAAGGGAGCGGAACTGGTAAAGCCACTTCATAAATATCTCATTTGCCTGCAAAGCCCTAGTAGAATTGCTGTAAATTGGTTCTGACATTTCTCCGAATGAGGGGACTCAAGACAATTCACGGTGTTAAAACAAGGAAAATTAAAAACATCATAATTATACATTAAAAGAATTAAATGATAATAGCAATTAAAAATACACGAAATAATCAAAAACATTTAAAACTTTAGAAATAAACTTACTTGCTAAAAGGTTTATGCCAAAATCCTGTTGTTTAGCTAAAGCCACATAAGGCAAATGTCACAACCTGCTGTGGCTTCTCACTGATAATTAACAAATCCCCACTTGATGGGGAGGCATGCACACACCCTCTGGTCTGGCACATGCCCAAAACTCCAAGCAGGGACTGTTTAAAGGTAAAGGTAAAAGTAAAGGTTCCCCTTGACAATTTTTGTCCAGTCGTGTTCGATTCTAGGGGGCGGTGCTCATCCCCGTTTCCAAGCCATAGAGCCAGCGTTTTGCCCGAAGACAATCTTCCATGGTCACATGGCCAGTGCGACTTACCTTCCCACCGAAGTGGTCCCTATTTATCTACTCGCATTTGCATGCTTTCGAACCGCTAGGTTGGCGGGAGCTGGGACAAGTGACGGGAGCTCACTCCATTGTGTGGATTCGATCTTACGACTGCTTGGTTTTCTGACCCTGCAGCACAGGCTTCTGAGGTTTAGCCCGCAGCGCCACCACATCCCTACCCAGGGACTGTTTAGCTGCTAGCAAAAAAAGCCACTGAGAGTTATACCGTTTGCCTTCTATGGGTGTAAATAAGACAAAGAACTTGGACAATCCAATTGCAAAACTGGAAGGAACTTGAAGGAATAATGAGCTCACGGACCTGCTGATGCAGGAGAAGTCCACAGCTGAAGCATCTTTGAGAAGCGGTCATCCAAACGTTTTTTAAAAAAAATCTGCAATGATCTTTTTTATTTGTTTACTTCATTTCTATCCCATCTTTCTACCACAAAGGAACCCAAGATGGCTTGCATTATGAGTAATAGTCATAAACTATTAAAATCACAGTAAATTAGAGAATTACAATACAATTAAATATACAAAAATAAACCCACCACACCCTAATTAAAAAAGGTTAAAAAAAACAATAAAAGCACAGTCAAAACCATAAATTACACTGCAACCCCCAGTAAAACTCATTTCTCACAAAAAAGTTCAATTTGCCGGGCCCTGCTTAGAAAGAAAATCACTTTTTTTGCTTTTTGAGAGAAGGACAATAGTGGAAAGATCTGCTAGGGTTGCTTGGAAAGGAGTTCCTTAGCCTGGGAGTAGGCAGGGAGTAGATTCTCATCTTATTCTGCACAGGCGATGAGATCCAGAATGAGTCCTATTACTTGAAGCCAGATATTGCTCAGAAGAAACCCACAGTCGTTCTGGAGATTGTGCCGTCCTGAGTCACTTCTGATAAGGTGGCTTCACACGCCAGCTGTGGAATGTCATCTGTTTAGAGACCCGGATGGTGCCAACATCATCTTTGTTTTGCTGCCAAGTTAAAACTTGACTGTTTGCCAAGCACTTGGAATTAACGGAGATTACACTGGGTCCCATTGCCATGAGTGATACTGGACTGGATCTGGACTGGATCTTTTGAAGATGGAAGAGCTTTACTTGTGGAAGTTTCCTTTCACTGGTTTCCAGGGATTTCCCCATCAACCCCCCCCCCCCCCGTATTCAGCAGGATACTCTGACCCCCTTGTATAGCTTTTGAGGAAGCTTAAGAGTCTGCAATGTGGAGGAGAGGACATGGTGTCCGTCACCCTGTCCATCTGCATTAAGCTGAATTTGGACCTCAAACATCGTTTGGTTGGTAAAAAGGGGATCCTATTCCAAACATCATGAAATGATCTGTTCTTAGGCATGAAGTGATGCAGCTTTGAAATGTTTTTGATCATGTTTTTGCACATCCATAGGGGAAGTCTAAAATGTTTTTTTTTTAATGTAACTCTTCCCTTGTAAGGGTTGAATGGGTTGTTAATGGCATGGTGATCCGTCAGCCTGCACTTTAATGATTGTTCTATATGTCTGTGCATTGATTCACAAAAAAAGAATAAGGCATTAGTTTGGTGCAGAGACTGTAGTTTTAGACTAATTGTGTCTTTTGCAAATTGTGAAAAACACAACAGAGTAGAAGCCATTTCACATATCAGCCTGATGCTGGATGTGAGATTTCTTGAGGGGGTGGAAAAAACTTTGAGATGCTCTCTTGCAGTATCAGACCTGACAAAAATCTTGGCAATAGTTGATTTTCTTAACATCTCTAGGTCCTATCAGCAGATACTAAAACGGTGATCCATTCTAGTGCAGGCTTGAGTGTAAGTGACACAGGAATTGGACCAATACTTTAAATGCCACAAGCAGCCTACATGCAGGTGGGAAATCTAACCCTGAGTCAATTTTGATCCACTGTCTGGAGGTTCACAAAGTTGAAAAGTGGGATTGTATAAAAGGGTCAGCCGGTAATGGGTAGATTTGATAGACATACTGTCTGCAGATGTGCCCTGCTTTGCACGAGAGCCTCTCTGAGAGTTTGGAATTGTTGATTTCTTCCCTGCCCCCTCTAGCCAGGGAAGGGAGACCATTAATTGATTGCATCTTTTGTGATGGCTTGAACTTAGGACAGCCAGCTCCAAAGCCGGCTTGTTGCCTACCACTTGACCTAAAGGAAAATTTCCATTAAGTCACAGTTGTTAGCTTACTTTCAAGGTCTCAAGAGGACAATGCAATTACCTGCAGCTCCTGTCTGAACAAAACACACAGACCCTTAGAGGCAAAGAATGGTTCCAGGGCAACTGAGACAAACTGCTCTGGCAGGTTTCAGCTGCCTCGCAGTTCAGCTCTGGACTGAAAGAGACAAAGCTTGAATCAGGCACCAACATGGAGAATCAGTAGGCCTGCTGAGATACAAACCCTAGCCTTTGGTAGCTCACGCTGCGGAATGAATGATGGGAGGTCACTGGAATGAACTGCCTGCCCACAGGGAAGCCGACACGGGGGGGGGGGCAGGGGGAAGAGCAGGGTGGAGCTGATGAATTTCAGCATCAGCTTGCTTGCTTGCTTGCTTGCTTGCTTGCTTGCTTGCTTGATCTATCTATCTATCTATCTATCTATCTATCTATCTATCTATCTATCTATCTATCTATCTATCTATCTATCTATCTATCTATCTATCTATCTATCTATCTATCTATCTATCTATCTATCTATCTATCTATCTATCCTGATTTTTTTAAATGTAGCCTTTTAAATGTATTTTATATACTGTATATAAAATATTTGATTCAAAGCAGTTTATAAATGCTAGTAATTAATAAATTGCATTGTTTCATATCTTTGTATTCCTATCACGCTGTGCACCAGCCACAAAATAGCAGATTCTACATCAAATGAGCATGTTTAAAATTTATTTTTAAAGGGTGAATGAACATCTTTTTAAAAAAAATGACAGTCTAGATCCATTTGCCAGTCTTGACTAGGGTAGATAAACTGTAAACCAATCTTTATATAAAACCCATTTATTCGATGGTTCTACTCTAGATGGGAAAACTAATTTGAATTAGACCTATATTTTTATTAAACGTTTTAGAGTTACATATTTAAAGGTAAAGTGGTGAAGCAACAGACTGAGCAACAACAGTGTTGATTGGAAATATATATAAATGAGCCATGTAGGAGAATGACATCAATATTAGTTGATGATCAACATTATGCAAATCTGAAAGCGCTCCAGAGTATGTTAAACTGAAAAAAAAATGAATAAGTGGATTTCTGTTAGCATCAGGATTTAGAAATACAGCAGAAGCAACAACAGCAGTAACAGCAATAATGGCAAGCAAAAAGTGTATTTACAATGGGTCCCCCAATCCAGTTTCTAGCACAATTCAGGGCTTTGAATGGATCCTGATTTCATCTGGAGCAATGTGTGTCTCTCATCCTATTTGATTTGTGCCCCAACCAGATTTGATTAATAGCTTAATAAATAGCTTGCCTATTGACTTGTATTGGGAAAACATCATATAGCTATAACTTTTGAATTTTGGGCTGAGGTACACAAAATGGAGACATAATGGGTCCTTAAAAAGGGGAAAGCAGCCTTGCTAGATTTCAGACATATCTTACATATCAGACACCTTTGGAGTTTATCTGTTTGTTGAAGGAAGGAAGGAAGGAAGGAAGGAAGGAAGGAAGGAAGGAAGGAAGGAAGGAAGGAAGGAAGGAAGGAAGGAAGGAAGGAAGGAAGGAAGGAAGGAAGGAAAAGTTTGAAGTGATTTGTGCCCCATTCTAAATCAATGTGTGCTCTGGACATAAATCAGTGTGAAAATTTACTTTGATTCATTCCAGAACCAAATGTCTGTATTCTGCTTTGAGTCAGATCCCATACAAATTGGTCCAAATCTGGCCCCTTAAGTTAGTAATTTAGGATTTAGTTATTTAGTAATTTAAGGATTAATCAATTCAATTCAATTGAAGATTTAGTAATTCAGGATTCAGTTAGTAATTCAAGATATTTCCAAATCTGGAGTGTAATCATTCCGTGTTATCAGGAAGTATTGGGGGGGGGGGGGTTGTTGTTTGTGTATCTGTGATTCCTCCAGTTCTAATGAGATTAATGTTGATATCTTCCCTTACTGCTGAGCCTGTAGATCAAAGTCTGCTGGGAAAGCTAAAGTCTCATTATTATCCCTGTTCTGCTGACTTTGGCAGCTTTGGCAACTTCTCCGTGTGTCTGACTTCTGAGACCTTGAGGCTGGTTGGGACTCACAACTCAGACCAGCAACACTTCACTTCCACCATGTCGTTGTTTTGCACTCACTGACATATCCAGACAAACTCAGAAGTAACCAGCCCAAATGACTTGCAGCCGGTGGACTCAGGTGAGATTTGCCACTCCGCCCTCCCTGCCCCCAGAAGGAAACACACCATAACAGCTTATTGAAGTCGAAAGCACAGGAATAGAGATAAAAGGCCAAATCTTTTTTTTTTGTTACAAAGGAGTCGCCTTGGCACAGCATGAGGAGCAGATGACCCATCTGTTAACTGATGCAAACCAGTTGGCCTGCCGCTGTGCAGCCATGGATTGGCATTCAACACTGGGTACAACCCGGGGGCAAGAATACTAGGGAACCCAGTTGAGCAGGTTGTGGGTGTCTGTTGTGGCCCTCCCAAGCAGGACTCTGTCAGTCCCCCACTAGGACCCCCCCCCGGGAAGGGGTCAATTGGCTGGGAGAGGGCCTGACTGCTCATCTCCCATTCCACAAATCCTATGCGCAAAGCTGTCCGCCTCTGCTACCAAAGACGCTATAACAGAAAAGGAAGTGCTTTAGAGAAACCCATAACTCTACAACCCTTCTCCGTGACCATAACACAAAAACATTTTCAAATACAAGTAGGAACGCATGGCAAACAGCATGCAATGTCGGAAAGGGTGAATAGGCAACATCCAGAGTCAGACTTCCAGAGCGGGGGCTTAGTTTGCTTCTTACATACCTGCCTGGTGAACCAGATTGAAAAGCTCTCCTCTCTGGTCGGCCAGGCAAGAGGCTACTCCCAGTATGCAATGCCTCCGTTGGCCATCTTGCTGGGAGGGTGGAGGGAGCCTATGATACCAGTGGAGCCCCCCCCCCCCGGGAAGAAGTGGAAGGGTTCCAAAAACTGTGGCCATCCCTGAATCATCCCAGGACTTACCTGACTTGTAATTAGCTCCTTTCCCCAGTAATTTGATTAATTTTCAAAGCCCTCTGGTTTATAAATGTGGGATACTGCACTTCTGCATCCACAATTAAAAACACAATATTGAGCCCATGTTGCCAGAGGAAAAAAGGGATGCCAAGCTTTATGTAGCAAATGACAGTCTGAATGTCAATAACACCATTGTCAGCAGTCAGAACAGAATAAGGATATCCTCTTATACTCACTATCATTCACAAAGCAACACCAAACAAGGGGAAACTGCAGAACCGAATCCATTTTTTCCATCAATAACCACTTCCCACCCAAACACAAAGCAATTATCCCTTGGCATCCTTTTTCCTGCTGGCAATGTGGGCATGATATTGTGCAGCAATATCAGGCCACTTGCTAGCATTTTGAATCATGGATAGAAAAGCACAATATCCCACATTCATAAACCACAGTGTTTGTGTTTTTTTTTAATTGACTTTTCTGGCTTTTTAAAATTGAAGTTTAAGTATACATACGCGACACACAGATTCCACTAGCAACATCCCTCCTGCAGAATTAACCAGTGCTAGAGGATTGCAAAAGATTATCACGTGCAATACCTGGGAGGAGGCAGAACTAAGAACAGCTGGGAGGTGGCAGTAAAACCCTCTTTGCTAAAATACTTGGAATGGCTATTTTTGACTGAAGGAATGGTGAAGCAAAAGTATGAATGAGTGCAACAGATACAAGGAAGAAACATAAACAACCTTTAAGGTCTCAAGTAAACCAATGTTGTGCCTTCTCCACAGAATGCAGACTTGAAAGTTGTCTTCCCGTTTCCAAACCCATTCCTTGGGTAGGCAACCTGAGGAAGAAAAGCTATATCAGGCCAAAAGTTCCACTAACTGCGCTGCGTTTCTTCCAAAAGAAGTCTCCAGCCACAGAATCTACAGACATATCTTTTGGAATAAAACAGGCAGGGCTGAGAGTGAGCAAAGATTCCTGGATACCAAGATCATCCATACTATGTAAAAGACACACAGCGAAGAAAGACATTTTTTTAAAAAATCAACTAATTTGAAGTGTTGTGTTGTCTGAAAACCTTACAGATACCACAGGCCACCTGAAAGCCAGGAAAGCGGGTGCTTGATCAAGTCAAGCCAGAACTCTCACTAGGGCAAAAATGAGTAAACTGAGGCTAGCATATCTTGCATATATAATGAGAAGATAGAACCTGAAATAAGAAGAGCTTGAAATGAGAAGACTGTATTGCTAGGAAATATGTTCTGGGAGGCAGTAGGAAGAGAGGAAGACCTAACATTAAATGGATTTACTCGATCAAGGAAAACGTTGTTCTTAGTCTGCAAGCCCTGAGCAGAACTGTTAACGACAGCACACTCTGGAGGTCATTAACTCATACAGTCACTGTTCATCAGAAGTGCCAGCACATAACATCTCTGGAAGGTACTGATACAGTGATCAGATGGGTGTAATGGGTGAGAAGCCCAACTACCAGCTGGAAGTCAGACAGGATATAGCCACAAAAGCTCTACTAAAATGCCTACATTTTAAGAACCAACTAAAAACATGGATGTATAGGCAGGTCTTCCCTTCCAGTTAATTCCTGTCCTCTTTCCTTTTTCTCTCTCTCTTTATTTGATTTATTTTTATTTTTCCCATCTTATAGAATCATTTAATTAATTAAATGGTCGAAATGACTAGATAGGTGGGGTATAAATACTATAAATAAATAAATAAATAAATAAATAAATAAATAAATAAATAAATAAATAAATAAATAAATAAATAAATAAATGTTTTCCAAATGTTGTTCCCAGCTGTAGGATCTATAGCCACAAAGCCAACAACAATCCCCTTGGATTGTCTAGGTTTCATAGATTAAACAGGTGATATTTTGAATATTTGCTCTTTATTCTTTCTTTAATATCTATGTATGCATCTTCTGAACCAGAAACGGAATCCCCTTGCAAGTATGAATCCTAAACAGTCTTTTTTGACCAAGAAGGAGCTAAAAAGTTCTCATCCTAGTTGACAGTTGGGTCCTGGTTGACAGGTTCAAAAGGTCAGATGGCCCCAGAGAGGGAGCCGATTTCCCATTTGAAGGAGAGTGCTAGAAAACTCAGCAAAGAAACAAGTCAGAGACAGAGACACAGAGAGGCTGAGAACAAGAGAGGAGAGGAAAACGTTTTACTACAATGTGGAACAAGAACCCTAGCAACCTTTCCTCTGCCAAGCTGCAGCTTGCAAAGCTGGAGGAGAAAAGGAGATGATAAAGAGCGCACACAGTGGTGGGGAGGGGGAAGGGAGAGCAAAAAGCAGACAAGAAATCAAGCAAAAGGCAACCTAATAGCACAAGCACCAGGGGGAGGGAGCGGGGGGGGGAAGAAGAGAGGCAACCGGCCGCACTCTTTGCAAAAAGATAATAGGAGGGAGCGAGGGGGGAGTGTGAGAGAGAAAGTGGGGAAATAAAGAGCGAAGAGAAGTGGGGAAGGGAGACAACTGCAGTGTCAGAGGGAGAGGAGAAATATAAAAAAAAATCACTTCCCCTGACGATCAGGGGAAACTATTAATTGACAGCTGCTTGGGTTATAGTGGGTCAGGTTGTTTGCTGTTCAGACGGGAGAAGCACGCCAAACGGCACATCGCTCCTCCCTTAACCTCAAAAGACCCCTTGTGGCTCAATCCACCCCACACCCAAAACAGACAGTCTGGACAGGCCCAGAGACAAGCTTCATGACTCCTTGCCAGGCGTCAAGCGGGGCTTGTAAGTCAGAGCAGCCTCCTAACTCTGCACCTTTTCTGGACGACAGACGTGCCTTCGCTTCCTTTAAACTGAAACCTTTTTGAACTCTCCAAGTTCCATTTAGTTTGGGCAGCGAGCTTTTCGAGTCACCCTGCAGCGCCCTCAGCTCAGTTGTAGCTTTTGCCAAAACCTGCTGCTCTTCTTGGCAAGCCTGTACCCTGCCTACAAGAATTCACTGTTTCTCTCTTTTGAAAGGCTTTTTAAAGGACCAATATTTTACACTCCACAGCCTTAGTTCTTTCCAAATAAAGAAAAGTTGGTGTGGCAAACAATTGCATTTATGTGAGCTCTTTTAAATTTGGTGTAGCTAAGGGTTGCCTATTTCTGAACAGGGGGTAAAAGAGTTTTACCTATAAAAATCATAACTCAAAAACTATTTGTCAAAATTGCCCCAAAATTTGTCACAGAGCAAGAACAAATTTTCTGCTGCAACTGTGCCAAATTTGACACTGATCCAAAGCCAGGTTTAAAAATTATAATGTTTTGTTTTGGCTGCACCCATTTTTAGAATTGACTTTTAGGATGTTGATTTGCTTTGCCACAAAATATCATCAATGTGCTCTCGTGCAGCTATAACGAAGGTAACAGCAAGCTACATTATGATTGCAATGTAATGTGGAATAAGATCATTTATTTCGTGGTGTAATTGTGAATCTCCAAGTTACTTTCATAGTGGCAGAGATGTGGCCTCGTTAGTTGGTTGAAGAAGTCATACGATTCACATAGTTCATGCTGCTGATGCTTTTTGCTCTGTTGTGGATGTTGCAATGGTACCAGGGTGGATTAGAAGAGCCTATATTTTGAATCACAGACCAGCAATCTGTGACCATTCAGAATGTTTGGAAAGTAACAAAAAATGACTTTTTAAATGTTTTTTTTTTTTGAGAAATGTGAAAGTGAAGAATTTTTTAAAATATCATTACAGTCATGGCCAAAAATATTAGCACCCTTGCAGTTCTGTCAGAAAATGCAACCCTTCTCTCAGAAAATTGTTGCAGTGGCAAATGTTGTGGTACTCTCGTGTTCATTTATTTGGTTTGTGTTGGAACAACACAAAAAAATAGAGAAGAAAAGTCAAGTCTGATACAATCCTACACAGAAACCCAAAAATGCACTGGCCAAAATTATTGGCACCCTGTCCAAATTGTAAGAAATAATTGCTTTTCAAGCATGTGATACTCTTTTAATTTGTATTTAGACACAAGCAAGAGGTGTGGTCAAGGTAGTAACCCCCACATGCAACCAGTTAAGGTGGAGAAAAGTTGACTCAGCCTTTGTGTTGTGTGCGACACTGAGCATGGAGAAAAGAATGTAGTGTAAAGAGTTGTCTGTGGACTTGAGAAAAAAATAGTAGGAAAACATCAACAATCTCAAGGCTACAAGTCCATCTCCAGAGATCTGAATGTTCCTGTGTCCACTGTATGCAATATCATCAAGAGGTTTACAGCCCATGGCACTGTAGCTAACCTCCCTGGACGTGGACAGAAGAGCAAAATTACTGAAAAGTTACAACGAAGGGTTGTTTGAATATTGGATACAGAACCCAGATTAACTTCCCAACATATTCAAGCTCATCTGCAGACACAGAGTACAACAGTAACTTGCACTATCTGTCGCCATCTGAATGAAAAGGGTAGGAGACTCCAGGAGGACACCACTGCTGACGCAAAGGCATACAAAAGCAAGACTGGAGTATGCCAAAACTTATGTGACAAAACCACAATCCTTCTGGGAGAACGTCCTGTGGACAGATGAGACAAAAGTAGAGCTTTTTGGTCAAGGACATCATGGCACTGTTTACAGAAAAATAAATGAGGCATTCAAAGAAAAGAACACAGTCCCTACAATCAAACGTGGTGGAGATTACAAGATGTTTTGAGGTTGCTTTGCTGCTTCTTGCACTGGATGCCTTGACTGTCTGAATGGTATCATAACATCTGATGGTTACCAAAGAATTTCGGGGCGCCAGTGTCAGAAAGTTGCATCTCCAACAGAGGTCATGGGTCTTCCAGCAGGACAATGACCCGAAACACACTTCAAAAAGCACTCAGAAATGGTTACAAACAAAGCGCTGGAGAGTTCTGAAATGGCCAGCAATGAGTCCAGATCTGAATCTCATAGAACACCTGCGGAGAGATCTCCAAACAGCAGTTTCAGAGAAAGCATCCTTCCAATCTGAAGGCCCTGGAGCAGCTTGCAAAAGAAGAGTGGTCCAAAATTCCAGTAGGGAGGTGTAAGAAACTCATTCATGGTTACAGGAAGCGATTGATTTCAGTTATTTTTTCCCAAAGGGGGTGTGACCAAATATTAAGTTAAAGGTGCCAATAATTCTGGCCAGTGCATTTTTGGGTTTCTGTGTGGGATTGTATCAGATCTGACTTTTCTTCTTTGTTTTTGTGTGTATTCCAAAGAACAAAGAAATGAACACGTGAGTACCAAAACATTTGCCACTGCAACTATTTTCTGAGAGAAGGGTTGCATTTTCTGACAGAATTGCAAGGGTGCCAATATTTTTGGCAATGGCTGTGTGACACATTTCTACATAGGGAACTGTAATAGTAATGAATATTCCCCCCCACACACAAAAAAAGTGCTTTAATCAGAACATAATATAAATAGCAGTTGATATAATAGTAATAGCAGTTCATCCTTTTATTTTTCAAAAAAGAACGAATTATCTCCATCAGATTCAGATTTGTGATTTCAGGGGGAAAGGAAGAAGAAATGAATGGCTGAGGTTGAGCAGTGGCTCTTGGGTGGACACGCTGGTGACTCACTCCCCCCATTATAAACCCAGAAGATACAGAGTTGGAAGCAGGTCCTGATCCTAAGCTTGTTGGGCTGTCGAGGGGTTGCTTTTTCATTTCTCTCTAATGGACTACCAAGCTCTAAATATCCATTGACAATAAAAGAGCCGGAAAACAGTTCCTGAGTCAACAGGTGTGGCTCTCTGCAAAATCTGAGGCAGAGAGGGAACAATGGGTTGCTGTTGGGTGGATTGACATTCACCCTAGTCCAGAAACGTTCCTCCCAGCCCAAACCTCTTGTAGGGAGCATACAAAGGTTAAGAAGGGGTGTTGGAATTATTGCAACCTTCATAGGCTGCTACACAAATTTTGGTTTCCATCTAAGCATGCTGAACACTTTTTTTTTTCCATTTTTTTATTTTTTACTTTATATACACATATCCAAACATAGACATATATATACACACATATGCCTAAATCTTTATCTACAAACGATACATACTGTAGAGCTTAGCCTTGAAGCCTTTTGTATAATAACACATTTCTTTCAGCAGTGTCTTCTCCTCATTATTCCTTTTGGTCATTTTCTATTTATTACAAAGTTTTTGCTTTCCACCATTCGTAGAACATATTCCAGCTTTCATAGTAAGTTGACTTTTCTTGCCCTTTTAGTCTCTTTGTAAGTCTATCCATTTCAGCGCACTCTAATATTTTTTTGATAATGACTTCGTCTTTTGGTGGGTCTCCCTCCTTCCATACTTGTGCCCATGCTAATCTAGCAGCTGTAAGGACATGTGATATTAAGTAATAACTTTGCTTATTTATATTATTTGGTATTAGTCCCAATAAAAAAGTTTCTGGCTTAAATTGTATTTCTTGTTTAGTCATTTGTTTGATCCATGTATACAGTTTGACCCAGTATTTCTTTGCAATATCACATGTCCACCATGTGTGGTAATAGGTTCCTTCTTGGTTTTTACATTTCCAGCACTTATTCGAAATATTGGCAGAAATTTTTGCAAGTCTGGATGGAGGGAGATGCCATCTATAAAACATTTTATACAAATTTTCCTTATATGATGTTGCTAATGTTAATTTAAGATTTTTAGTCCACATTTGTTGCCATTTCTCAAGTTCAATACTATATCCCAAATTTTTTGACCATTTTACCATTGTTTCCTTAACCTCCTCATCTTGAGTGTCCCATTGCAATAAAAACTTATATGCTTTCTGAGTTTGTTGTTTTTCTGTAGTGAGTAATATTTTATCAAGTGCTGTGTATTCGCTATAAAATCCTCCTGTTTTTTTATCCTGATTATAGATCGATTGCAGTTGTAGTTGGGGCCACCATGAAAGAGTCAGTCCTTGACTCTCTAGTTGATCTTTTGTCTTTAACAGTCCTTCCTTATTTAGGAGCTCATTATATGTCGTTATTTTCTCAAATTTCAATAGGTTTGGGTGCGTGAATGCTTCCATCGGTGAGATCCACCTAGGAGTTTTCATATACATTTTACATTTAATTTTTTCCCAGACTTTTAGTAGAGAATTTCTTATTATATTTCTCTCAAAGTATTTATGAGTTTTTGCTTTCCCATACCATAGGAAGGCATGCCAGCCCGCCTGAAGATCATGTCCTTCTAAATATAGTATTCTTTTGTTTTTTAATTTTATCCACTCCTTAATCCAATTCAGAGCACTCGCTTGATAATATAAATTCCAATTTGGTAGGCCAAATCCCCCTCTTTCTTTTGCATCTTGTAACAGTTTAAGTTTAATTCTGGGCTTCTTCCTTTGCCATATAAATTTTGTAACTAAAGTATTTAGCTCTTGAAAAAATTTCTGCTCTAATTTAATTGGTAGATTTTGAAAGAGGAAAATTACTTTTGGGAGGATGTTCATTTTGATCGTTGCAATTTTACCTAGAAAGGATAATTGTAATTTCTCCCATCTTGTCAGCTCTTGTTTTATATGTTCCAGGAGTTTCCCATAATTGTCTTCCTTTAATGATGACCCTCTAGCAGTCAGGTTTATTCCTAAATATTTTACTTTTTTGGCTATTTGAATTCCTGTCTTGGATGTAAGTTGAGTCTTTTGTTCCTGAGTTAGATTTTTGGTTATAAATGTTGTTTTTTCTTGGTTTATTTCTAGTCCAGCTACATGGCCGTATTCCTTTATTTGCTTAAGTAAATTTGGGGCTGTTTCCACTGGATTTTCCAGAATAAAGACCAAATCGTCTGCAAATGCTTGGAGTTTGTATGTTTCATCTTTAATCTTTGTTCCTTGTATTTCTTCACTTTTTCTTACTTCTCTATTTAGTATTTCCAATGAAAGAATAAAGAGTAGAGGAGAGAGTGGGCACCCTTGTCGTGTACCTTTGGTAATTTCGATTTTGTCTGTTCCTTCTCCATTTACGATTATTTTTGCTATTTGCTTTGTATAAATTGCTTTTATCATGTTTAGAAAATTTTGTCCAACGTCCATGACCTCCAATTGTGCTTTCATAAATTCCCAGTTTAGATTGTCAAAAGCTTTTTGAGCATCTAAGAATAAAAGTGCCATTTGTTTTTCTGGGTGTTCTTCATAATATTCTAAGATATTTATTATTGTTCTTATGTTGTTTTTTAATTGTCGTTTGGGGAGGAAGCCGTTTTGGTCTTCATGTATAAATTGTACTAAATATTTTTTCAATCTTTCCGCCATGACATTTGCAAATATTTTATAGTCTACGTTAAGTAGTGAAATTGGTCTGTAGTTCCCTATTTGAGTTAGATCTGTTCCTTCCTTGGGTAATAGCGTAATGTTTGTTTCCAACCAGGTTTCTGGAATCGTTTCTTCTTTTAGTGCTTGATTACACACCTTTTTTAGTGGTTCCAGTAATTCTTCTTGAAATGTTTTATAGTATTCCGCGGGAAGCCCATCTGGACCAGGAGTTTTCTCATTTTTTTGCTTATTTATACTTTCCATTATTTCCATCGTTGTTACTTCGGCATTCATCATCTTTTTTATTTCATCTGGTATTTTGGGGGGATTTGCTCTTTCCAAATAGTTTCTTATCTTCTTTTCATCTACTACTCGCGCTTTATAAAGATTGGTATAAAATTCCTTTATTATGTTATGTATTTGGCTTTTCTGAGTTTGTAGTACGCCTTTTTTGTCTTTTATTCTGTTTATTAATCTTTTTTCTTTTTGTTTCTTCAATTTGTATGCTAGCCAACGTCCTGGTTTGTTTGCATTTTCAAAAAAATCTTGCTTTGCGGCCTTTATTTGTTGTGCCATTTCTTCTGTTTCTATAAGATTCATTTTATGTTTCAAGATGTTCATTTCCTTTTTCACCAATTTGTTGTTAGGGTTGTTTTGTAGCTCTAGTTCCAGCTTCTTGTATTCTTCTTTCATATTATTGTATCTCTGTCTTTTTATTTTATTCCTTTTGATTATGTATGATATTGCCAGTCCACGGAATACCGCTTTTGCTGCATCCCATATCATCTGTGTCGAAGTTTGTTGTGTTTCATTTTCTTTGAAGTAGTATTTCATTTCTTTTTTCGCGTTATTTATGAATTCTTGTTCTTTCAGGATCTTTGTATTGAGTGTCCACCTTCCTTTTTGTTTCATTTCTCCTTTCCAGGTAATTTTAAGTGGGTTATGGTCTGCCCATATGTTTGTTTGTATAATTACTTCCTCTATTCCTATCCTCAACTCAGATGTTGTCCAAATCATGTCGATCCTAGACCAGGATTCATGTCGAGTTGAGTAAAAAGTATACTGTAGCTTGTCTTCATTGTGTCTTCTCCAAGTATCTTCCAATCTAAGCTCTTCTATCATTTGAGAAAATGTTTTGGGTAGTGTATTTCTTTTCTTTTTCCCTTTATGGTTCTTTTTGTAGTCTTTTACTGGGTCCACTATAGCGTTGAAGTCTCCTATTAAACAAATATTTTGGTAGTTCTTTTCTCTCAGAGTATTATGAAGCCTCTTGTAAAATATTTCTTGGGCTTGGTTAGGAGCATATATGGCAGCTATCAGTGTTTTTTTATTATTGATCTCTGTTTCTATCATTAAAGTTCTTCCTTCTTGATCCGCATAGATAAATTTGGCTTCCTTATGGCTTTTCACATAAATAGCGACTCCTCTTTTCTTCTGTTTGGGATCACAGGCATAAAACAGTTTACCTATCTTTGGATATTCTAATAATTTACAATTTTTTTCTTTAATGTGAGTTTCCTGGAGAACAATTATATCTGCTTTTTCTTTTTGTAGCTTTGAAAAAGTTTCCCTTCTTTTCCTTGGAGAGTTTAGTCCGTTTATGTTTACTGAAAATATTGTTGTTATTGTTTCCATGTTCACTTATATATTGGGTTTTTTGCTCTGGTTTCCCTCTTTCCCTCAATTTCATAGTCAATCTCCCTTCTTTTCCCTTGTTGTCTTGTCCCACGCCTTTCTTCTTCTACCTCTGTTGAAACACTTTGTTTTCCCATTGTAGTGATGTATTTCTCATAGAATTCTTTGGCTTTATCCAAATTGTCTAATCTAACTCTTTTTGACTGCCAGTTTACTATAATTCCTTCGGGTATTATCCATCTAAAGTTTATGTCCTTCTCATTTAATTTTTTTGTTAAGAAGAGGTATTGTTTTCGAATCTCTCGGATTTTCCAAGGGATCTGCTTTAGGACTTCAATTTCTTCACCTTGGATCTGGTTCAAAATCTTACTGAGCCATGAAATTCACTGAGTGAGTTTGGCCCAATCCCTCCCTCCCAGCCTGATGTACCCTCACAGAGTTCTTCGTAGCACAAAATGGGGAGGAGGAAGGCTGTGTGTGCTTGTCTTGGTTAGGTAGGCAGTGATCCATATGCCCAAATGTGGGACCACCTCTTGCACCAATGGTGCATGCCTAAATCTAGATCCAACTGTTTGTCCTCTTCGAATATATCTGAAATAGCTTGAAGTTCTGAGAGCCCAAGCCAGTTGTGTCCAACACTTATAGCCTCATTCTTGTGATGTAATAAACCTCTGGTTTAAACCCCTTCTCTGTTTTTTGTGCCGGAAAACAGAGAAACCTCTAACTACTCTCTTATATGTGTGTCATTAGTTGCAGATAGTCCACACTGAAAATTTAGAGATGGCTACAAAGGGTAAATTGACCAACATGAAGCTAAAACTTACATCTATCATTTGCAAAGGCTGTAGTCCAGTGTGGAGAAGATTTTAAAAACCTATTGATTCCTGTTTTAATAGCCAGAATGTTATTGCTGATTTATGACTGTGTAAACAACTTCATGCAGATCTTGGCAGCAAGTGGCCCCACATTAGCACAACTTGTTGGTTGTGTTTTTGGCCATTTGTTTGATTACACAATTGGGTGTGCAGTCAAGAACACAACCAGCACCACATAAATGAGGCACCTTGTCACCTAGACTTATGAAATGTTCCTTACACAGGCGTAAATCATCAATAAATTTCTGGCCAATTTTATTGCTACAATAAAAATAAAACAATAATTTAAAAATTGTGACACCTTAAAGACAAAGAGAAGTGTTATGGCATAAGCTTTCATGAATTTGAGCCTAATTGTGCATTCAGTGGCATCTTTTTTTTAGCAAGTCATCTTAATATAATTTTGATAAGACGAAGCAGAAATGTTTTAAAAATGAAGTACCTTAAAAGTTCTACAGTCGAATGATTCTACAACACAGATTTTAATTCTGTACATTGAATAGACTAATTTCTACCAGCAGAGGGCATTCTAATACCATCCATTAAAACATTGCTGGAACTGGAAATGCTTTTGGCCTTATTTTGGAATGTGTATTATCTTTCCTTTAAAAAAAAGAATTGGCTCATAGCAGAGGACTTCAAATGTGGCACCAGAAACAATGATGGAGAACCTCTGTCCTACATATGTTTTAGACTTCAACCCCCCAGTCAGTATGGCCAATATCATTGCTGTTTTCATGTGCTGTCCAGTTGCTTGCAATGTAGATTGGCCTTTAGAGGTTTTTCAGGGTAGGTGAGATCTTCAAGAAGAGGTTTACCATGCTCTCTCTCTCTCTCTCTCTCTCTCTCTCGCTCTCTCTCTCTCTCTCTCTCTCAGGCTTTTCCATGTTCAAATGAGGATTTAAACTCAGGTCTCCAAGTGCTCATTGAACAGTCTACTGTCTACATGACTCTGGTTCTCATTACCAAACCTTTTAATGTAGTTTGAATGTTCATAATTCAAACCACATTAAAAGACAGTCCTCACCCTAACCTGTCTGTAGATGGTACATTTTTTTTTTTTGCTGACTCTCTCTCACACACACCAAAAACACCCCAAACAAATTATAGCTATGATTACAATGCTGATGTGTAGATGATATCGTTGAGGAGATTCATGTGCAGTGCCTTAAGCTCATAGAAGGAGAACTGGAATATAAATACAGCTAATATATATATTTTAAAACCCTCTATGGTTTACTTGGCCTACTGCAAGATTTGTTGTTGTTATGTCCTGTCAAGTCAGAACTGACTTATATCGACCCTAATATTTAATGAGTTTACAAGAGCTGAGCACGGCTGTTGAAAACAGGACATTTAGGAGATCACCAATTCATAGGATCACCATAAGTCAAAAGTGACTTAACAGCAGGAAACTACAATAGTTCGCAAGGTTGTTGAGGTATTTAAGGAGTAGTTCCACCCCTCTGTTGTTGTTGTTGTTGTTGTTGTTGTTGTTGTTGTTGTTGTTGTTGTTGTTGTTGTTGTTGTTGTTATAATCCATCCATGCTTATTTAACATCGTGTCACTTGGGTTCAGCTTATAATAATTTCTTAATGCAGCTACAATACATATTAAGCTCTTAATCTATGCAACGCGCTTCTAACCATTGATAAAGCAAGTTCCATGTTTGATAATATTCTGCATCTTCCTTTCCTTTTTAAGTGTCAGTCTATCCATTTCGGAGCAGTCCAATCTCTTTTTAGTTATTTCTTGATCTGTAGGTGTTTCTTCATTTTTCCAGTATTGTGCAAACATAATCCTTGCGGCTGTTAAAATATGCAGTATTAAATATACATTTTGTTTACCAGCATCTTCTGGTATTAATAGAAAGAGTTCTGGCTTAAAATTTAGATTTTTTTTTATTATTTTAACAATGGGCCTACCTTTGAAACCTCTTACCTCCACCTGCTGCTCTAGACACAAACAGGGCTCCAGAGATGGCAATCTCAGTCTTATGTATCGCTCTCAGAAAAGCCAGTTCTTTGCAAGATAGGAGAAAAAGAGCAGGCCACTTCACATCTATATATAGATGGGCATGAAATGGGGAAAACATGGTTTGTGATGGTTTGTGGTTTGTTGCTTTCACAAACTTCAAAACTTTCATGAACTTTCCGACAGAGTGAACCATTTTGTTTCTCATTTTATTTGGGACCTCCAGCCGCTGTAGAACAACCCGTGCATGGGTTAGAGATGCCAAACTAGCAAAGAGTCTTCAGCTGACTCCCCCCCCCCAAAAAAAAACCCGGCTACAAATCTGGCAAAGATTGGATCTAAAGAGTGCTTTCCTGGAGAACCTGCTTGGAGGAGGGTGTTATAACATGAAGGTCACAAATGCAATCTATGCCAAACATGGGCTCTTAAACTGACTCTCCTACCCAATGTGTCCAAGTCTGAAGAAGCCTGGCTTTGTTTCCCAAGGGAGTGTGAGACTTGGTATTTTCATTCCCAAACTGAATTGCATGCATGCCTTTAATGAATTTTTTCTAACTTTTACATTTACTTCCATGTTTTAATTAATTAAGGCAACTTTTTCCCATTGACAAAAGTGTGCTTTTATTTATTTATTTTCAATTCCACACAATTTAATTGACTCATTTTAAAAATGTACTTGTCGTTTGTTTCTCTTGTAGGGCTTGCAGATGTGTAGATTTTCCATGTGATACGCATTGCTTCTAACAACAGGATTTGGATGATGCTACAGCGCTACCTTTGCTGAAAAACTAAATTCTTTTCCACCCCTAATCCTAATCTATCACTCTAACCATTCCATCACACTGCCTCTATGAGGGTCACGTTGCTTGAAGTCTACTGATCAGATTTAACTGGCTGCAATCTGGTGCTCTGACTCTTTCACCTGACCTCTCTGCACACATACTCCCCCTTAATTAAAAAAAATAAAGCTCTGATGAACATGTTGTCATTCCACGTGATGTCCAGGGGGTGGCATTCTTCTGATTTTTAAAGCCCTCCAATTTTGCTTGCCTTTGAGGGTGAAACGTATTGATTCAGCCAAAACGAAGAAGCAGCTGCCCTGCCCCATCTCACCCCACCAAACCAAAGAGATTAAAAGCAGCAGCTGATTGCTTCGGCCTGAGTCAGACACACGCAGAATAATTAAGAATTGACATGAAGTGATTTTTGCACAATACATTGAGTTGCTCCTTTAAAGAGCATCTATTAAGCACTGGGTCTCTGATCCAAGATATCTGCCTCTAATCTTTTAATAAAAAGGCAATTATTTCTCACTTTTTTAGAGGGGGGTGTCATTCATTTAATTGAATCAGGGGTTAATGCAAAGAACAGTTAAAGAGAAACAACCACCAACTTTTGAGAGGCATTTCGACAGCACGCATGAGACTGTGCTCCTCCTGTGACTGTCTTATTTTAGTCTTCTATGGTGAGCCACACAAGCTGCTGTCATTTATGGAACTGGGACTTCCAGTTGCGGGACTGAGAGGTGAACTCCAGGCACTGCCTTCAGGAAGAGGGAGCAGCCAAGATCTCTCAGAGCATAGGCAGCTTTGCTTACGTTTTCCCGCCATGGCTACCCCATTTGAGGGCAAGAGGGGATTTAGGGGTGGAAGATCAGATGCTCTCTGCTGCTCTGCCTCCTCCTTGGGGAATCGGCCTCATCCCAGAGTGCCACCAAAACAAGGGACTGGAAGCCCATTTTTATTTATTTTATTTATTTAACTTATATGCCACCCACTCTACCCAAAGGTCTCTCGGTGGCTTACAACAATTACAATACAATTAAAAATACAATAAAAGATAAAACGATTAAAATACAATTAAAATAGATTCTCTAAAAATTGCCCACAGTCAATGTTAGTTCAATTAAAAGCTTTCTGGAACAGGAAGGGTTTTGACCTGGCACCGAAAAGTCGTCATCATCGGCGCCAGACAAATCTCAGTCGGGAGGGCATTCCATAGTCTGGGGGCAGCTGCCGAAAAGGCCCTTTGTCTACAAGCCATCCCTCTTACCTCCTTGAGGGATGGCTCTTTCAAAAGGGCCCCCTGGCTAGATCTTAACTGCCCAGTAGGTTCATATGGAAGGAGGTGGTCCTTCAGGTATCCAGGGCCCAAGCCGTTTAGGGCTTTATAGGTCATAACAAGCACTTTGAATTGGGTCAGGGCAGCAACTGGTAACCAATGTAAATTAAACAGAATTGGCTTGATGTGCTCTCTAGCGGCTCCACCACTCGCCAGCCGCGCAGCTCGATTCTGGACTAGTTGCAGTCGCCAGACCGTCTTCAAAGGCAGCCCCACGTAGAGCGCATTGCAATAATCTATACAAGATGTTACCAGTCCGTGTGTAACTGTCATGAGACTCTGCTCATCCAGGTAGGGCCGTAGCTGGTATAATTTCCGCAGCTGAAGGAAGGCGCCCCTGGCCACCGAGTCCATCTGGACTTCCAGAGTTAGACTGGGGTCCAGGAGCATCCCCAAGCTGTGGACCCTGTCTCTTAGGGGGAGTGTAACCCCATTCAGGGCAGGGAAATACTTGAGTACTTGGTGCCTAGAAAGCCCGGGGGGGGGGGCTGACATATGCCAGAATCAACCCAATAACACTTTGCGAGCTCTGCTGTCCTGTAGTATAGAACCACAACAATCAAGAAAAAGAAATGAATCTGCAGTTATTTCTCATAACACACATTCTGAATTCAAGATCTAACCACTTTTGCTCACATTTTCATTTCCTTACCCTTGTTTCCCTTCTTTTCTTTTGTTCCTACTGCAGGCAGTAACACTATAAAACAGATAGATTTTATTATTCATTGCATTTTTTTTGTAGAATTCCTCAGTCCACATTGTTAGGCATGCCGGTAGAAAGATTCTTGCAACTGTAGTCGGGAAAAAATAACTTTTCCAATCTGTGCTGCTTATATAGGAAACACTAACCTGGAGCTTAAAAATAATAATAATAATAACTAAATCTTCTCTTTCTCTTCTAATCCCAATCCCCCTTTTTCAACAAAGGATCACTGCTCCTTACAGTTTGCTGATCCACCTTGAACCCCCAAACCTCAAGGGCCTGGAGAACTCTGGAGAAATTCTTGGTAGCTCACTCATCTCTTTATAATGAGCCAGAGTGATAAAATACTTCAGGGAGAAGATAGACAATGGCAGTCGTAATGCCATCCTCTGCCATTCATCTTTAAATAAGCCAGTTTGTGTGAGGATTAAAAATGGGGCACGGAGGTTAAACTCAAATTCCTTAAAAGTGATTTGCTCTGTGGAAAACAGATCTCAAGGCAGTCCCTTGAGGTGAGGTCTTGGCTTGGGCTTCATCACAGCCCCTTTTCTGCAGAACTTTGATCAGCAATGGAAAGAAGTCTCCTAATTTTGTCCTTGGCATCAGTTTATTAACATTATGGCTCTCAGAACTCTACAGGGACCTCCTCATATAAAATACAAAGAAATGATAGAACAGTGCAACACAGTAGATGGATCCTGGCTAATTTTGGGATGCCCAAACTCTGTTTGATGGTTGAACTGCAGTCAAAATCAACCTGAAATTTCATTTGCCCCCCCCCCCAAATTTTAAAAATAAAATAAAAACAGAATTTCTGTGGATATATACACTAGATGCAATCCAAGAAGAACCTCTTTTGTATCAGCTCGATTGAAATAAATGGGTGCGATATCAGGCCCACCAGTTTCAGCCTTCCCCTTGGTGGGCTGAGAATTTGTGTGGTAGTGGAGCCAGAGTTCACAGTTTTTTCATGACGTCCACAGCTAAGACCACCACCCATCAGAGCTTCCTGTTTGTTCTGAGATTTTTGGTCATCATCCCAGTAAGCCAGGGGTGAGCAATTAATTTCTAAAGGGGGGGCCACATGAAAAATCTGAACTGTTTCCGGGGGGGCGAACCAACTTTACTTAAAAATAAAATGAAACAGTGATGTTCTGATTGTTTTTATTTTATATATTTATTTCTTTAAAATTTTATTTTATACAAAAAATACACAAAAAAACACTTACATAACAAAAAAATACAAAAAATACAAGTAATAGTGCTTAGGTAAAGGTAAAGGTTCCCCTTGACAATTTTTGTCCAGTCGTGTCCGACTCTAGGGAGCGGCGCTCATCCCGCTCTTCAAGCCGTAGAGCCAGCGTTTTGTCCGAAGACAATCTTTTCCGTGGTCACATGGCCAGTGTGATTTAGACACGGAACGCTGTTTACCTTCCCACCGAGATGGTACCTATTTATCTACTCGCATTTGCATGCTTTCAAACCGCTAGGTTGGCGGGAGCTGGGACAAGCGATGGGCGCTCACTCCGTCGCGTGGATTCGATCTTACAACTGCTTGGTCTTCTGACCCTGCAGCACAGGCTTCTGCGGTTTAGCCCACAGCGCCACCACATCCCTGTGCTTATTATAAACTAAATTTTAACGTGCACCCCATACCCACGGGACTCTATTTACTATAATAATTTTTTTTTTACAGATTACCTCTCCAAAATTGTATTGAGTATTCTTTAGAGGCTTTCACCCTTCCTTTCACTAACACAAATTCCACAGATTTACCCCAAATATCATAGAAATTGTTACAACTTATTTCCCCTCTTTTTATTTTAAGTTCCATAGTCAATTTATCATTTAATGTAATGTCCCATACTTCACAATACCAGTCTTCAATTTTAATATCATTCTTGTCTTTCCAAAATATAGATATTAATATTCTAGCACCTGTCATAAAATTAGTGATTAATTCTTTTGAGTGATGGTCCAAATCTGTATTATCAAAAAATTGACAATAAAGCAATTTTGGCATTAAAATCAATATCTTTACTAAATATATCACCCATTTCCTTAAAAATCAATTCCCAAAATTTCTTAACCACTTTACATTCCCACCACATATGAAAATATGTACCAATTTCCTCGTCACATTTCCAACATGCTTTGGGGTATGTTGGATTTATTATATTCAATTTTACAGGAGTCAAAGATTGTTTTTATTTTAAACTTGTTAATCTTCACAAATGCTAAAGAGGTTTTTTTCGGTATGTTAAAGATAAGCAACTGATCAACTTTAGACAAAAAGCTACAAATGGTTTTGATGTTCAGCTTGTTCAGAGAGAGGAATCCAGTCTGTCTTGGGCTTGAACAAGTGCTTGAACTGGAGCGATGACCGGCGGGCCAGACAGGAGCGGCTTGTGGGCTGTATGTGGCCCTTGAGCCGCACTTTGCCCAGGTCTGCAGTAATCTAAGAGGAGGGTAGATTTCATAAAGAACAATATATTGTTGTGCATGGCCTTGCTTATAATAAAAAAAATATTTCTGAGTGGATTGGTCTTTTGTTGGCAATTAAGACCCAGTAGTTTTACAAAAGACCTATTCCTGGAGGAGATGCAAATTGTTAGAACTGGTTGATGTGCCTTGCCTGTATTTTTGGACTGTCTTTTGGGGAGTAACCGTGGATACTTTCACGTTAAGCACCTGAGCTTCAGCATTTACCATTATACTAGTGAAGTGGTTTGAGGTTTTGTATACCTTGGTTCAATCGTCATCATCAGAGAAGCGCAAAGCTTGAAGGGACCCTATAGATCATTGAATCCACCCTGTCAAGGATGGACAGTGAGGAATCAGACTCCCAATCTCTGGCCAGAGAGCTAAACCACTGAGCTATGGAGACTGCAGTCAAGAAATCAAAAAACAATTGAGACAGGAATGAAGAGATTAAAAAAGATCATCAAGTGTAGGAATGTGTGACAGCAGACCAAACCCAAGGTAATTCATACTACAATGGTGCCTCACTTAACGGCAATAATCCGTTCCAGGAAAATTGCCGTTAAGCAAAAACATCATAAAGCAAAAATAATACGTTCCAATGGGCTTAAAACTCACCGTCCAGTGAAGATCCTCCATACAGCAGCCATTTTCGCTGCCTGTATAGCAAGGATTCCATCCCTAAACACAGCAGGGAGCCATTTTATTTACCCGGTGGCCATTTTGAAACCACCGAGCAGCTGTTTAAAAATCATCGTTTTACAAAGAATCGGTTCCCAAAGCAGGGAACCAATCATCGCAAAGCGAAATTCCCCCATTTAGACCATCGTTTTGCGCACGCAATTGCGATTGCAAAAAGATCATCATAAAGCAGATTCGTTGTAATGCATGGCAATCGTAAAGCGAGGCAGCACTGTATTGTATTCCCATTGTCTGGAAAATACAATGTTATTATGTGTCATCAAGTCTCTTCTGTTTTATGGAGACCTTATGGATGAGCAATCTGCAAAACGTCCTGTCCTCAGCAGCCCTGCTCAGCTCCTGTAAACTCAAGCTTGTTACTTCCTTTAGGGGGTCAACTCATGTCATGTTCGGTCTTCCTCTTTTCCTGTTGACTTCCACCTTTCCCAGCATGATTGTCTTTTCTAGAAAATCCTGCCTTCTCTTGATGTGTCCAAGGTAGGACAGCCTCAGCTTCAACATTTTTGTCTCTAGATATAGTTCAGGCTTGATTTTATCTACCGTGTTTCCCCAAAAATAAGACAGGGCCTTATATTAATTTTTGCTCCAAGAAATGCATTAGGGCTTATTTTCAGGGGATGTTTTATTTTTTTTTCATGTACAACAATCTACATTTATTCAAATGCAGTCATGTCATCTTCTTCTGGTTGCTGCACAAAGGTGGAGGGCTGGGTTTCACTTAACTGGGGCTTATTTTGGGGGTAGGGTTTATATTATGAGCATCCTGAAAAATCATACTAGGGCTTATTTTGGGGTTAGGTCTTATTTTCAGGGAAACAGGGAAGGATCCACTTGTTCATCTTTATGGCAGTCCAAGGTGTAGATGATTTTTACTTAGTTTCCAGTGACACATCCTTACACTTGATGATCTTTTCTAGTTCCTTCATTGTTCCCCTTCCAAGTCTCAGCCTTGTTCCAATTTCTGCAGTCTCCTTTAGGACTGATGATTGAAACCACGGTATACAAAATCTCTAAGTATTTCAGTTTCCTCATTGTCAACGCTAAAGTTGTGTAGTTCTTCTGTAGACATGATTTTTGTCTTCTTCATGTTCAGGCGAAGGTCCCCTTTGGCACTTTCTTCTTTTACTTTCCCTCACAGTCATTTGAAGTCATTGTGGCTTTCTGCCAGTAAAATGATGCCATCCGCATATGTTATTGATGTTTCTTCCACTAATGTTCATTCCTCATTCATTTCAATCTAGTCCAGCTTTCTGTATGATATCCTCTGCATACAGACTGAACAGATAAGGGGATAAAAAGCATCCTTGTCTGACACCTTTGCCTACAGGAAACCATTCTGTCTCTCCATATTCTGTCCTAATGATAGCTTTTTGGCCACAGTATAAGTTACACATCAGGAAAAGCAAGTGCTGAGATACACCAATTTCTTTCAGAACAACTCATCATTTCTTTATGAAGCACAGGGTGATCTTCTTCTGACCTTCTTTAGTGCTTTCCAGCAACCAGTGGATATTTGTAATGTGACTTCAAGTGCCTCTTTCTTTTTGGAATCCAACTTGAACATCATGCATTTCTTGCTTCTTATAAAGTAAAAGACTTTGTTGCAACACATTGAGCATCACTTTGCTTGCCTGAGCAATTAAAGCAATTGTCTTATAGCTGCTGTACCCCTTGGTATCTCCTTTCTTAGGGTTTGGAATGTATATTAAGCATTTCCAGTCTGTGGGCCATTGTTTTGTTTTCAATATTTGTTGATATATTCTTGTTAGGTTTTTAACAGACTGTGGTTTAAAACAGTTCTATTGGCATTCCATCTATTCCTGATTATTTATTTCTTCCAAATACTTTCAGCAGCTTTCACTTCATTTTCCAGAACTGTAGGTTCTTCATCATAGCCTTCCTCTTCAAAGGAGGAATTTCCCTTTGATTTTTGAGGTTTTTTGGAAGAGATCTCTTTTATATACAGTGGTGCCTTACTTAGCAATGTTAATCCGTTCCGGAAAAAACATCGCTAAGTGATTTAATTGCTAAGCAATTTTAAAAAGCCCTTAGGAACATATTAAAACATGTTTAATACATTCCTATGGGCTAAAAACTTACCTTAAAACAAAATTCCTCCATAGCGGCGGCCATTTTGGGTGGCTCTACAGCGAGGCAAAACAGCAGTGGCCATTTTGTTTTTGCAGTGGCCATTTTGGAACTGCCGATCAGCTTTTTAAAAAAGTTCGCTTTGCCATGATCACTTCCCCGCGATCACTGCAAAGCGCATTTTAGCCATAGAGGACATCGCTAAGCGATCGCTCCAGCGATGGCCAAAAGTCCATCGCAAAGCGATTTCATCGCTCAACAAAGTGATCGCTAAGTGAGGCACCACTGTATATCCAGGTCCAGGCAACGTATTATTTAAGAACCAAGTAGAAATTGTTTATTGTTACAGATGATAACAGTCCAGTCAATATCATTAACTCTCAATTAAACAACCTTCTCTCTTCACTCTTAGCTGCCTACTAACACTCTCTCCCTCCCTCCTTTTCTTCACCCCACTTAACTCTACCCCTCACCAACTCCTATTGGTGCATGCAAATCTCCACATAAATATTAATGAGCAGGGTGAATGCTACAACTACCAATCAAGGAGAGGATGTGGATGAAACTTTTGGAAAACAAATTGCAAGGATTTCAAAAAGACTCAATATAGTAGTGCTTCAATTAACCCAATATCTGTTGGGAGACAAATTCTGCTGAGTATGGTCCTTCCAAGAAATTCCTGGCTTGTGTGGCTGACAATTTTCCCCTACAAAAAAATTGAAAAAGAAACTAGAAGGCTAGCTATCCTTTTAATTAAAATCAATAGAGATGACTTCGTGGAGGAAGTGGCAGTAAGAGAAACTTTGGGTGAGAGCGACTATGTTCTCCTAGATTTCTTGATTTCAGAGGAAACCAATGCAGAGTGTAGATTTTTTTACATATGCGTAGGCATGTGTAGGCATCCTTCAGTCTCGAGAGACTATGGTAACGTGCTCTGTATGGAGGACTTGAAAGAGCGTCTAGTGTGGCTAAAAAGGCCAATTCGAGAGTGACAATCCCTTCCACACTGAAGACAAATACAATCTGTCCCCTGTCCAGCTCCCTGATTTGGCTGCTTTTGGGACTGCCTCTTTGCCTCGGCCTGCTGGACAAGGGTCTCTTCAAAATGGGAGAGGCCAATATTCCACCACCTGCCTCCAGGCTGAACGCTCAGAGGTCAAGGTTTCCCATCTGTTGAGGTCCATTTCTAAGGCCTTCAGATCCCACTTGCAGATATCCTTGTATTGCAGCTGTGATCTCCCTCTGGGGCACTTTCCCTGCACTATTGATTGATTGATTGATTGATTGATTGATTGATTGATTGATTGATTGATTGATTGATTGATTGATTGATTGATTGACTGACTGACTGACTGACTGATTGATTGATTGATTAGATTTCTATCCCACCCATCTAGACCAAAGGTCCACTAATTCTCCATACAGGATATAATTTTTAAAATTTATATATATATATATTTCTTTTTTATTAACTAAAACATAAACATAAAATACACAAATCAAAATACAATTTAACTGTGTTCCCCGTCACCATAGATGGGACCTCTTGCAAAAATCTTCTTCTTCCTCCATCTATATTCTTCCTCTTCTTTTATTGTTCTCTTCTCCAAAACTGCATTGATTCTTGATTTGGAGCTTTTGATTTGGAGGTTGAGCAGTGGCTCTTTGGTGGACATGCTGGTGACTCACTTGCCCAGTACAAACCCAGAAGATACAGAGTTGGAGGCACCTCAAAGAGTTCTTCTTAGCACGAAATGGGGAGGAAGCTGTGTATGGTTGTCTTGGTTAGATAGGCAGTGATCCATATGCCCAAATGTGGGATCACCTCTTCCACCAATGGTGCATGCCTAAATCTAGATCCAACTGTTTGTCGTCTTTGAATAAATTTGAAATAGCTAGAAGTTCCCTTCATGGATTGATGCCTTGTTGTGGTGAAGGGGCTTGAGTAATTCAGAGAGGCTATGGGCTATGCTGTGCAGGGACACCCAAGACAGACAGGTCATAGTTGAGAGTCCTGACTAAACGTGATCCAACTGGAGCAGGAACCAGCAATCCACTTCAGTATCTTTGCCAGGAAAACTCCATGGACAGAAACAAAAGACTAAAAGACATGACTCTGGAAGATGAGCACCTCAAGTCGGAAGGTGTCCAACATGCTACTGAGGAAGAGTGAAGGACAGGTTACAAGTACCTCCAGAGCTAATGAAGTGGTTGGGCCAAAGCCAAAAGGACGCTCAGCTGCGGACGCGCCTGGAAGTGAAAGGAAAGTCCGATGCTGCAAAGAAAAATACTACATAGCAACCTGGAATGTAAGATCTATGAACCTTGGTAATCTGGATGTGGTCAAACAGGAGATGGCAAGAATAAAAAAAAATCACAGGAATAAAAGATTTCTGAAATATTTTGTGGAGGTGATGTAAGTTATACTGTATGGTTTAAGTGCATGAGCTCTTAGTGAGGAAGAACCTCCTCTGAATCTGTCCTCTGCTGTGAATGGACTTGGCAGTTTTGGCAGACTCCTTCTCAAGCCTCAGTACATCATGCAGGGAGAATATTATTAGCCTCTTTTATAGGATTGTTATAAGGATTATAAGGAGCAGGGGGTTGGACTTGATGGCCTTATGGGCCCCTTCCAATTTCACTGTTCTATGATTCTATGATCATACTAGTCTATGTGTATGATTGCCTACCAGACGTTTTACAAGTGGTTCAAAATGTTTCAGCAGCTGCAGCAAAAACCAGGTAAAGAGTCTTGTGATGTCTTCAAAACACTCAAGTTTTATTTAGAAGTGTTTGTGGACTTCAGTCCAGTTCTCCAAATGCAAGGTACAACCCATAGACACTTACACCAAGTAACACCACACAAACTTTATTCAATAACTTTATTGAGGGATGTGATGTCATTCTGTAAACAAGAGTTTTTTTGTATAGGGAAAATATAAGTACATAAACCACTATTTCAGTCAGAAAAGGATGAGACCAGGAAAGATTGTTGTTTGTTGTTTAGTCATTTAGTCGTGTCCGACTCTTCGTGACCCCATGGAGCACAGCATGCCAGGCCCTCCTGTCTTCCACTGCCTCTTGGAGTTGAGTTAAATTCATGTTGGTCGCTTCGATGACACTGTCCAACCCTCTCGTCCTCTGTCGTCCCCTTCTCCTCCTGCCTTCACATTTTCCCAACATGTGCTATTTCTAGACACTTGAGGCTTTGGTTGAGACACAGATGAAACAAATCATTAATTGGGTAATAAAACACATACTTGGAATCATAGAATAATGGAGTTGGTACGCCGTCGGTATCATCAACATACCGTAATTATCAAAGCACACAATGCAGCAAACTCATTAAAGCTTGTTGAATCTACATGGAAGGCTCATGTTTTTTAAAAAAGGAACAAGACCTCTCAGAATAAAAGTAAAACTGACTCAACTCACTAACTTGTAATATCAAGTGAACTGCACAGGAAGAAGGATGCTTATTTTGGATTGTATCATTATCCAAGTCTTCCAATTTCATGAATTTCTTCCAAGCTACAAATTCCTAAGCTTCTTGCTTCTGGAAACACGACCCCCCCTTCCAAAGGTTATGACCCTGCAGGGTTTCCCAAGATGGCTGCCCTTGGCAGACCATTGTATTGTTTTCAGACTGTGGCCCCTGAACTTTTGTCCTGGCTTTGTTTTGATTTTGTTTTTAATGTGGAATTTACTGTCAAAAAGGGGGACCCAAATATCAAGCTGGCTTTTGAAAGAGTCAATTGTTCGTTTCCCTCAGTGCTGTGACCTGACCCGCTAATCTCTTTTTCTTCCCTTAAAGTTGTCTTCTAAATCTGGACATTAAAGGTGATTAGATACCAAAGAGACTTCTCATGTCGTTAGTTAATGCTTCAAGAGCTTGTGTTGGTTCCAGCTCCCAGCAGTGGAGAGAAGCCTATACATCACCTTTCATGGAAAGGCCTGCACAGTCTCCAAATGATATGGAGCAACCGTGTCTGCCTCTGTACGTCTCACCAATTGGAGGCAGGGGGGGAGGGAGCTGGAGACGACTTTAATTTAAAGATGAGCCGCCCTTGGGCTGCCAAAGGAAATGGTGTGTCAGCTACGTCAAAAATAGATACTGTTGTGCAGATATATGGAGGGAGAGATGGACGCTGCCAGGGCTATTAATTTCCCAGATTGCCTTTAAATGTCAGAGCAAATCCGCACCCATTCCTTTTTCAAAACCTAAATCACCAAGAGAGACAAGGTCAACCCCAGCAGGCTGGAAGGCTTTGTAAAAAAAAATAATAATAATATAAAAGAGAAGAACATGACATTATGCTGTGATTTTGTGTATGCCTGTGTGCAAATGTGTGAGTCTGATCACTTTGACTTGAATGGAGTTGAAATGTATGTTATCTCAGAGAGAGAGAGAGAAATTTTTAGAAATTGGGAGGTTGTTCTCCCGAGGTACTCTAGATATTTGCTAACTCATCAGCCAAGATATTCCATCTTGACGAGACACCCTACTGCTTTCTCACTGAGCAGGAGGGGCTGCATTACAGAAGGAGGGAACACATGTTTTGGAGGCAAACGTTTGGGCCCCCAGCATTGCCTGGCAGATGCAAGAAAGACTCTTATCCAAAATCCTGAAGAGCTGTTAGTGGCCATTGTAGGCCAGCTTGGTGTACTCCAGACAACATCGTCCCTGACTATTAGCCATGCTCACTGAGTCTTAGAGCCATTGGTGAAAATCTTCTTGCTGGTTTAGCTTGCCTAAGGGAAATCATGTAAATCTTGGTGGCAAACTGAAACTTACTAATATAATTTATTAATGAGGTACTGGCTGAACTCTGTGCTCAATTGGGTACATGCCTAGGAATACAACCAGCACCTTGGTAATGAGCTCCCAAATGCTAACAATGAGACACAGAAGTACACTATCTGGAACATTGTTCTCATGACTCTTACTTTGAATCCACTCTCCCTTGAGTGGGATCCACAATCTGACCACAGCTCAGACAGTTATCAGAGTTGTCCTGACATTTTGCCACCTGAAGCAGAAGATATAGTGCCCTGTCCAGAAATGGAGTGGAATGGAAAGTGATTTTGTTTAGCTTTGGTAACATGATGGCAGCTTCCTCCACAAGGGAGAGCAACAGGGTATTTTGAGATGGAGGATCACACGTATGGCACATAAAATGAGCACAGAATGGTCCATTGGCTCAGGGACAATAGTAGGGAGCCTGCCACTGAGGTTGGTGAGCCAGTTGCCTCACTCTGTCTAATGCTGAAGAGGCCTATATGCTCTGTGGACCATAATAAGAAAGCTGCCTTTAGAAAAATCAAACCAAAGTTCCTATTTGTTTTTAAGAATTGCCATTTGGCAATATTTTATAGTAGATGCAAATAGTTTTCCATATTTGAGAATACAGTGGTGCCTCGCTTAGCGATGTTAATTGGTTCCCAAAACATCGCTATGGGAAAACATAGCTAAGCGAAACACTATTTCCCATAGGAATGCATTGAAAACTGGATAATCCGTTCCAATGGGAATGGATTACAGTGAACCCTCTACTTAAGGAATTAATCCGTATTGGAATGGTGGCTGCAAGTCGAAAAGTCTGTAAGTCGAATCTCCATTGATCTACAATGCACTGAAAAACGATTAATCCCATAACCAGTGGTTTTTATTCTATTTTTATTCCATTTTGGTTTTTTTCTGGTCTGTAAGTCGATTCTCTGGCTGCAAGTCGAATCTAAATGTTGCAGCCAGAGAAGTCTGTAACTCGAAAAGTCTGTAAGTCGAGCCGTCTGTAAGTCGAGGGTCCACTGTACCATCCTTAAGCGAAAATCGCCATAGGAAACATCGCTAAGCGAAACGCGGTTCCCCCATTGGAATGCATTGAATAGTTTTCAAAGCATTTCAATGGTTTTGACAAGTTCGTTTTTGCTATTTTTAAAGTGTCTTAAAATGTTCAAAAACTGTTTGAAATGCACGACAGCTGTCAAACCTACAGTTCAATGCATTCCAATGGGGGAAAATAAAATTCACCAAAAATTAACGAAGACTCAGAACAAAGCCAAATTAAGTTTACAAAGGTTTTACAAGGTGCACTAATGATTCCAATCATTTTAAACAGTTTTTGAACATTTTAAAACACACTTAAAATAGCAAAAACAGATATCGCTAAGTGAAACAGGGGGACCTAAACTGTCATCGCTAAGTGAAGCAAGGTCCCGAACATCGCTATGCAAAATTTCCCCATAGGAAACATCGCTAAACAGAGTGCAAGATCGCTCCAAAAACCTCATCGCTAAGCGAATACATCATTAAACGAGGCAATCGCTAAGCAAGGCACCACTGTATTTAATGGTAACTTCTTGAAACAACAAGAGTAGCTTATTCTGTATGCATTGGCTGGTATGCAATCTTTGTCATTTGAAAGCTGATAGGTTTCCACGACTGGCACCTCAGAAACATTCAGTAGTTGGTATGTAATGGTATTTCCCTACCTGATGCGATCCATTTATCACGGAATGTATTAACGGTACAGGAGAGTTGGCAATGTTACAATAGTCAGCACTTCATAGTAGAAAACCTAAAGAACTACAGTATATGTGAAGCCGACCAAAAGAGTCCGAACAGCCAACATAACATATGGTAAAAATTTCTTATTACAAAAATCTGAATCTGGAACCCGAGTGACAAATGCATACACTGCTTAAAGTAGAATTTCTCTCACCTCCTCGGCTAAAGTTGCTGTAATTTTTGCCTTTACAGGAATTTCCTCCCATTTTCCATGCAATCTTTTCATCCAGCTTTCCCTCCCAATTCTACAAATGGCACTGGGACTTTGGAATTCATGTAAGACCATTCCCTTCCTCCTCTATCTCCTTCATTTTAGTAACAATACCATATTTTTCTATAGCATTTGTAATTTCTCTCTTCTCATCCCCACAGTCTATATCTGTCAGAAATTGTGTTCTGTGCCTATCAAACCCCAGCTCTCACAGAATTCCATTTCAGCAGTTTTCTGTTTGCAATATCACTGCAAGACCCACGTTGGGTACCAATTTTGTAACACGTTTACGTTCTATGGGGCTACAGGGCTATTTGCTTATTATTGATGAATCTCACAAATACAATTTCACAAACAAAGTCTCTTTTTATTTACATTCATATAACAGACAGCATGAATAATTATAATAACAATAAATTGCTACAATTTGTGCCCCCAAAACTTTGTCAACAACACCAATGCAGAAATTGCTTATAGAATTTTCAAAGTTCAAGGCCCCCTTTGATCTGAAATTCAGAGAAAAATCCAAGATATCTTCCTCAGCTGTACCCATAACATACGAGAATTTTAACTCTTTAAAAAAAATCACTACAATTGTAAGCAATCAATGAATTCACTATAGAGAGTCACCCCTCCAGCACAAATACATAAAAATTATACCTAAACAAAGTTAGCAAGGGCCTTAGTAGTCCAACTGGCAACAGCAGCTCCGGCCTCTCCAGCTCTTCTGCTCTTTCTGAGATTCAAACCTTTTATTCACTGCCCTTCTCTTTCTTAATTCCATTCTTTGTGGCTGAACCAATGTTTCATAGGGGTTACGCTGGCAAATGCAGCATCTTCCCTTACTTACTTACTTACTTACTTACTTACTTACTTACTTACTTACTTACTTACTTACTTACTTACTTACTTACTTACTTAACATATATGTCGCCCACACTACCCAAAGGTCTCTGGGCAGCTTACAACAATTAAATTATTTATGATTTAATATTCTATGCAGCTGAAGAATTGAGAGTGATGCTGCTCAGTTCTTGAGATCAGCAACTCCCATAGCTAATCGACCAAACCAGCAGCGTCTCTTTCTGCTTCGTAAGCAAAGCCTTTCCCTAATTCAATTCAGTTAAGCCAAACCAGTGCCTCATTCATGAATCCTTCTTCTCACTGTCATGATTCAGAACCTCACAGCCTAATTCAGAAAGGCCTTTGCTTATCTGGGAGAGCATTTAAGGTTGCATGGCTTCTCTTCCCCGCCCCTTCCATTTTGCAAACAGATACATAAGCCCTACATATTGATATGGAGGTAGCATCTGTCAGGACCCACTCGCCCAACAGGACACTGGCAAAGCTCAAGGAATCTTGCAGGTCCTCAGAACTCCCTGGGGCCTTCTTCCACTCTTCTGGGAGCTGAGCAGAGGTACGTAGAAGGCCTCTTCTGCCTCCCGCTGCTTTGGGCCTTGCATCTCCATAACTCAACTTGGGAAGTTCTCTCCTACTTATGGGGTCGAAGTCCTTTAAGTACCGCCCATAGTATCTGCACTTTACTTGGAAGCAAAATGAAGTCTTTGAACTCTCTGTCTAAATTTCCTAGGGTGGAACCTCTTTTGCTCTGATCATGATGATTTAAAATGAATCTCTAGAAAAAAGAACCACCTAGGAGGAAATGCACAGTGAGTTGGATTGATGTGAGGCCATCCGTTGAGACAACAGATGTTAGGGGCAGAGATATGCATTAACTGTCAGTTAAGTTATCATTTAGCTTGGCCATTTGTTATCACAAGTCAACAATTTAATTCAAGTTATACTTAAAAAGAAAGCAGTGAGATTCAATGGGAGTTTTTGCATGACTTCCCTCATAATATGGAAAATAGTGCTGGATTTCTTGTCGATGAACAACAAAAGGAGGGGAAAAAGCTCTGTGGTCCTTACAGAAAATTCAAAATCAAGGATAGCTAATGACTTTATTGAACTGCATCAGTAGAGTTCAGGACATTTTATCAAGCTGGAACTATAGAGCTTCTGAGAGGTTGGGTGGGTTGGGGAATGGAAAAGTCAATTCTGAAATGTGTTTATTTGATATAAAATAAAAATGTTTCAAATGTAAATATTGTAAATAAATGATAGACTGATGTATTTTTTTAAAACCTAGGCCAGCCTCAGTCTCTCCATTTGAACTTACTCAAAGGATTGTTGGCTTGAGAATACAGTGGGGAAAAAGTATGGAAAAGTTGAGTTACATGAGTTCATTGGGGGAAGGATAGGCTGTAAAAGTAAATAATAAAGTGATGGTGAGAATTGCAGTGGTAGAGATGCAGGAATAGCATCCACTTTTATTGGTCAAAATTATTTGCCAATCATCATAGGCATCCTTCAGTCTCGAGAGACTATGGTATCGTGCTCTGCGTGGAGGACTTGGAACAGCGTCTAGTGTGGCTGAGAAGGCCAATTCGAGAGTGACAACCCCTTCCACACTGAAGACAAATACAATCTGTACCCCGTCTAGCTCCCTGATTTTGCTGTTTTCAGGACTGCCTCTTTGCCTCGGCCTGCTGAACAAGGGTCTCTTCAAATTGGGAGAGGCCATGATACAATGCCTGCCTCCAGGCTGAATGCTCAGATGTTAGGGTTTCCCATCTGTTGAGGTCCATTTCCAAGGCCTTCAGATCCCGCTTGCAGATATCCTTGTATCGCAGCTGTGGTCTCCCTCTGGGGTGATTTCCCTGCACTAATTCTCCATACAGGAGATCCTTTGGAATCCGACCATCAGCCATTCTCACGACGTGCCCGTGCCAATGTGGACGTCGCTGTTTCAGTAGTGTATACGTGCTAAAAATTCCAGCTCGTTCTAGGACTACTCTATTTGGAACTTTGTCCTGCCAGGTGATACCAAAAATGTGTCGGAGGCAACGCATATGGAACGTGTTATGCTTTCTCTCCTGCCTCGCATGAAGGGTCCAGGACACTGCCTTCAGCTAATCTGTAGCCTGTCCCCATTATTTTTATGCAAACTGGAAAATATTTGTGCATATTTGTGTGGGTCTGAAAAAAAAACCCATAAAAATGGGGAAAATAAAGGACTCTGACCTATGATGGCGGTGAGATGAAATCAGTGTCATCAATTCCTATTCACGCTCTACTTTGCAGACAAAGTTCCCACTAACTTATTTTATAGAATATGACAATGGGGTTGGAAGGGGCCTCTAAGGCCATTGAGTCCAACCCCCTGCGCATTGCAGGAATCCAAGTCAAAGCAGATCTGACAGATGGTGGTCCAATTTTCTCATGGATGCCTTCAGTTTTGGAGTGCTCAGCATCTCCCATTGTCACTGGTTCCATTGTTGTACTGCTCTAACAGTTAGGAAAATGTCCCCGATTTTCGTCTAAATCGGAGTTCCTATAACTTGAGGCCATTATTACGGGTCTTGCACTCAGAAATGATTGAAAACAGATTTTTCCCTTCCTCTGTATGATAGCCTTTCAGATATTTGAAGAGTGTTATTATATCTCCTCTAAGTTCTCTTTTCACATCCTTCGCAGGAATCTATTCAAATTTACTCAAAATAAAGTTTGTTGAGGATGGAAAGGATACTCTCAGTTAGCAGCTTCTATTGTGTGCCATGTTCACTCCTCACCCTATCTGGAATCAAGCACAATGAAAAAAGAAAAAGCCAAATCCCTTAAAAAAATAAAAGCCAGCAGCAGTAATGTTAAAAAGGAAAGTACAAATTTAGTGTTGGGGAATAAGAAATATAGCTTAGGTCCTCTTCCTAAAACTAATGTGACCTACTCCACTCAAATCTTGTGCAAGACATGATACGTAGAGGTATTCAACTGACTGGATTCAAAATTATAATGCAGAATGAGATCTGCAGCTGCCTGAAAGAAAAGTAGAAAAAAATATTATCTAATGCACGTCTTCTCTACTTCAAGTGAAAGCAAAGCAAATAGCAACCACAGACTAAAATCCTCTTCTCATGCTGCCAAGACATGAAAAGGATGAAGATCACACCACAAAGGGTTTTATCTGGTTTATGGGAGCCTTCCCAAGGGGGTTTCCAGGATGGCTTGGGTTTTTCATTGGCACTTTGAACTGTCAATTTCCTTTCGCTTTGAACTGCCTCGTTTTCTTAAAATAATGCTTGCATTTTCCAAGTAAGGCTTAGTGCCACCAAATGTTTTCTTTTGTCTTAATAGTTCAACTTTTTCAACCAAGGTACAAAGCAATATATAGAACTTTGGAGAACCTCATTTTGATTCAACCACCAGCTCTCACTTCAGTTTTGATGAGTCCAGAACCTGAGAAAGAGGCTCACTTAGCTTCAGATTCAGATTCTGAACCCCTAGCACAGCCCTGTGCGAGGACATACTGTATATATCTGCCTTCCCAAATTCCAGGGAAACACAAAGGTGTGGAGATGCATCTAAAACTTGGTAGTTCATCTGTGAAGTCCAAGGTGGAAAGCATACATGGTTAGGTTACATTAGGGCAGGGCTGGACAACTTGTGACCCTTCAAATATTGCCATGCTGCAGTTCCCATCATGACTCATGACTACCTATTCTGGCACTGGCTGATGGGAACCACTTTCCAGCATCTGGTGGGACACAAGTTTCCGTTTCAGTGATTTCAGCCTGATGATGTGGACAGGACCCTTGGAGAGGTGAAGGCTACCACTTGTCTGCTGGACCCTTGCATTTCCTGGCTTAGAAAACCTGCCAGGGAGGGACTGGCCAAGTCGGTCCAAGGGGTGGTGAATGCCTCCTTGCAGCAGAGCAGCATCCCAGCATGCTTAAAGGAGGGCAGCAATAAGACCATTACTGGAAAGAGCCCTCCTTGGATCCCACAGCACTAGATAACTAACAGCCACTTTCTAATATTCTATTCTTGGGCAAAGTGTTAGAGCAAGTTGTGGCTTCTCAGTGCCAGAGGTTCCTGGATGAGGTGGATTATCATCTAGATTAATTTCATTCTAGGTGCAGGTCTGGTTATGGGATGGAGACTGCTTTGGTGAACAACCTACACTGGAAACTGGAGAGGGAGAGTGTGTTCTTGTTGGCTATGCCAGACCTCTCCGTAGTTTTTAATACCATTGACCATGGTATCATTCTGGGCCATCTTTCTGGGACAGGATTTGGAGGCCCTGTCTTGTAGTGGCTTCAGTCATTCATGGAGAACCTAGAGGGCAGTGCTGGGGGACTCTTGTTTGACACCCTGGGCATTGATCTCTGTTGTTCCCCCAGGGCTCTGTCTTGTCCCTACGCTATTCTGCAAGTAGGCAAAGACTTAGGCATGCTTTTCCTTAGTGACAGGCTGTTGGGGGGTGTTTCAATGGATTGTTGTGCTCTGTTGCTTCAGCTTTGACTTTATTTATAATTTTTAATATGATAATTGTTTGATTCTTTTAAAATATTTGTATATTTCCTGTTTTTAGCTTTTAAATATTGTCTTTTTAATGATGTAAGCTGCTGCCTTGGTTTGTTTTCAAGGAAAAAGGCAGGATAAAGATATTTTAAACAAAGGAAGGAAGGAAGGAAGGAAGGAAGGAAGGAAGGAAGGAAGGAAGGAAGGAAGGAAGGAAGGAAGGAGCGAGCGAGCGAGCGAACGAACGAACAAAGGAACGAAGGAACGAAGGAATAAATAAACAAACAAATGATGTTTGGTAGGAAAATGAGGAATTGGGTTTTATAAATGCCTACAGACAGCTCTCCAAAGCTCAAGCCAGGCAAAGTAATGGGAAGAGAAAATGCATGACTGGGATTTTCCACTTTCAGCCCGGTAAGGCTTTTAGAGGAGCAATTTAAAACCTAATTTAAAATTAGCATAAATGTTCAAAATGTTCCTCTTTCAATGTAAATATAATTTAATTAGATTTTTAAAAGCTTGTTAATGCTCAACTTAATGTATGCCATTTCTGTTCAAGTTTTCATTTCAGTGCAGCTAGCAATAAGGGGTTGGAATCGGCATGGGAAGTTACTTCTAAGGAAAAATAATCAATGGCGTGTTGAAGCCATCCATAACTGAGCAGAGAATAGCAGTGAAAGCAACTTCTGGAGGCTACAATGTTGGGGATTCTGGAAATTGTAGTCCCCATAGAGAGAATCATGACATAATGGTTAAAATGCAGTCCTGCAGTCAAAACTCCACTCACACCCAGGCTCAATCCCAGGTAGCCGGTTTGAGGCTGGTTACAGCTTTCCATCTTTCTGAGGTCAGTAAACTGAGTAACTAGATCGCTGAGGGTGGGGCAATGTGTGGCCTGCATAATTAAGTTGTAAATCAGAAAGTGCTTTAAGCATTATGGCATGGTATATAAGCAGCTTTGCTTTAGTCCAGAAATCTAACATTTTCCTCTTTTAGAATTGAGCAGCTTTCAGAAAAGTCTCTAGGACTCAGACAACCACCCTCCCACTATTCAGTTATGAATGGGATTTCATGTAATGTTATATGCCCTGTTCCCTCCAAAATAAGACCTAACGTAAAAATAAGCCCTATTATAATTTTTCAGGATGCTCGTAATATAAGCCCTACCCCAAAAATAAGCCCTAGTTAAGTGAAATCCCACCCTCCACCCTTGTGCAGCAAACAGAAGAAGATGACATGATTCTAAAATAAAACATCCCCTGAAAATAAGCCCTAATGTATTTTTGGAGCAAAAAATTAATATAAGACCCTTTCTTATTTTCAGGGAAACACAGTATTTATGCAACACCCCTGGTGTTGAAGGTTAGTGCTGATCATGATGTGAGCAAGATCTCCCACCTTCAAATCTTATCTAATGCCCTCAAATATAAGCAAGGGCACTGCCCTCCTCAGTAGAATTTAACAATGATCTTACTGCCGGTCTGATTGGTTTTGGCATACGGAGCAGGCAGCTATCTGTCACTGACCAGTTTTTTTCAGGACAGCTTTGAATATCTCTTTTTTCCCAAATCTTAGTTTTGTTTTTTTAAGGATTTTCATACATTGTGATAACATAATAACAGCGTTCATAAAAACTCATCCAGTCTATCATACATTTACAGTAGTGCATTTATTTCTAATAAAATAGAAATGGTATAGCTAGCGGCATGGTGGATAGAGTAATGGACAAGGAGTCCGGTGACTTGGTTTTAAATCCCCATTTAGCCATAGCAACTTATTCTGCAGAGTGGTGCTGGTAAAACCATTCCTTAAAAACTCACATACCTTACCAGAACTGCTGCATGCTAATTTGTGTTACGGCATACCACACACACAAAACTGTTTCTCTATATTTTAGGAGCTGCCTGCCACAGAAAGATAAATTCTGCAGCCAGTTAAGCCTGAGAGTATACATTTGCTATTTCTTGAAGATTATCTGAGAGCGCATCTTTCCATAATTTGCCATGAGAATCTGAAGGTTAGTTGGATGGACTGAACTAACCTTCAGTGTTTTGACACATACAACTTGTTTTTGGGGGTGTCACAATCCATTTCCATCTAATTTCTTAGGATTGCTGCTGTGATGGATTTGTAGCTTTGTAGTCCACCATTTCTGGGAATATATTCTCCTTAAACAAATAACTTGAGTGGCCTTCTGTGGCATAACAGTAGGTTATGTAGCAAAGCCCGAGGAGCTCATATTCTCACCAGAGCTTTAAGCTTTCATGATTGGTTGGCCCATTTCCATACATTACACATTGTGACTTGAATAAAGTGTGGGCTCATGGGGAGAAATGCCAACTGGGCTGGAGAGTGAAGTGAAGCAAGCAGCTTTAAAAATAAGAATTTAGGCACATTAATTAAGAATTCTGCAGGACGAGGGTGAAAGCCATAACCCTTTCCTCTCGGAAATAAATTCTCTTAAAACTCATGGAACATGAAAGATACTCACACAACCCATTCCAGTCAAGCATGCTCCAGCGTCTTAGTATTTGCATGGTTCCCAAACAATTCATGGATCTGTCTTGAAACAACAGATGGACACAACAGGGTTCAGCCCTACCATTTGGTAAAATGAGGCAGATACATATCAAAGGTTTCAGCCACATCTCCCAAGCCCCTCCTCGCATGAGCAAGGTGAAGAAATAATTCCTTGTGAACAAATGAAGAGTTTGAGGACTCTTGAACTCTCTCTTGGGTTTCAACTTCCAGAATTCTCAAAGCAACAGGATTTGTTGTTACCTTAGAACAAAAACTTCTCTTTGCAACTCACCTCAGTCCTTTAGGTTTGGGGAAGGATCTCTCTTTGGCTATTTGGAGAGAGCATTCAGCTGGTATAGCTCAGGGGCCTTGAAGTTTGCATCTCTGGGTGGCAGCTGAGATCACCCAAATAACATGTAGCTGGTGGGGGTTACGTGCCCTGCTGGTTGTGCACCCCTGGACAAGCAGCATGGTGGTCCCAGAACACCACCAGAAGGAGGAACAAGTAAACCACCTTCTGAGAACCATTGGGAACCTTGCCTGTGATGCTCTGTCTTTGACCCTGAAGCAGCTTAAAGGAGGAGGTTTTGGGAGGATATGACATGACATAAAAATAGGTTAAGAAGTATTTTTTTATTTTTTATTTTTGCCTCTCCACGTCGATTTTAATCTAGTGGACTGAAGTTTAGTCAGCACACATTCTGGCTCTATGTTTTACATTTGGTGGGTTTGTTTTATAATGTGTACATAATATTGTGTCCTCCCTCCACTCAGCTCCATGTCCAATAAAATCCTCTACATGTTTACTCGAAATAGGTCCCACTGAATGCATGTCCTACCTTCCAGGTCTGCTGCCTCTGGGCATTTGCTGGCCTTTCAGCTGACTCTGAGAGTGGACATTGGGCCTGCTGCCTTTGAAGGCGGTGGCGGTGGTGGCGGCAGCACCAGCGGGTTGGCCAATGGTGGGGGTGGGGGTGGACTCCTAGGGACCTGACAATGCAAATTGGACAAATGGATCCGAGTTGCGAGTCAAGATGCAATTCTTCCCCAAAACCCTCGAGTCAAGTTAAGTTGCCAGTGTGACTTGAGTTGGATTTGCTTGCAAGTTGCAAATCTCCATCTCTGCAAACTTGTAACAGAAATCTAAACATGTAACAATTGTTAACAATTCTAAACAAGAGTGGCTATGTGTCCTTTTTTTTACACAGGGCAGTTCTCTGTTTTAAGGCTTGCCAGAGAAGAGTCCTCTATTTGAAGAGCCATCCATTCAAAGTCTGATTTAAAGACAACAAACCACATGAAACAAGATCAGGGAATTTAATGGCTAGAATCCAACTGAAAAATTCCACTGGCATAATTCCACCAGTGTAAAATTCGTCAAAAATTTCAGGTTAAGAAGACAGTGTAAGCATTTGTTGTAATATGCCAAATCACATGACCCAGGTAAGACAGCAAATGCCTACATTGACTTCTTAACTTGTGGCCATTCACAGCTGAGATTTACTCAAAGAGTTTTAAAGCAGGAGAGACAACGAACAGAATTCTGGCCAGTGTGTTCCACAAATCTGGCACACATACTCAAGAAATAAGAGGGAGTGGGATTAAACTCGAAATAAATAAGACCTGTGGCAGAACATGGCAGTATAGAGTGCTCCTATTGCAATACTACTTGTGATATGGTATTTTCTCCAAGAGGATTTTTCATTTCCTTTCCCCTTGCCAATTATCAGGGTTTATATCCCAATTAATGCATGGAGTTCTGCAGACACTGAACACACTCAGTACTCACTGGATGATTTAGTACTCCCTGATGTGTTTCTTATCGCCTCTAATATTTGTTTGTATTTCTACAAACAAGTATCTTAGCCTGCAGCTACTTTCCTACAGGAACCAGAATCAAAGAACTTAGAAACGTCAGAGTTGTTGGCTGGGGATTCTGGGAGTTGTAATCCAAAAACTCACATTGGCAAGCTTTGCATTTTTGCTATCAGAGGAATGGCTCCAAAGACCTGAAACCTCTGCCAGCATAGATTCTCTTAGCCACTGAAAGCAGATTTCAGCAAAATCTGTTTGATTCTTTTGCTCTCTTCCCAGTCTTCCTTTCATTTTCTTTCTTTTTTCCTATGGCCTTCTTTTCTTGAAGGAGTGAATTAACTGAAGGTGATTCTATTCAAAATAGCTCAGTGAGTGAGGTATCTGGTCACAGAGTCAGAAGCTGGGAGTTCAATTCTCCACAAGGCCTCCTGTAGGAAGAAGAGACAGCCTGGGTGGCTTTGGGCAAGCTGCACAGTCCCAGGGCGCCCCCAGGGGAAGGGAAATGGCGAACCACTTCTGAACACACTCCACCTGGAAAACCTGAAGAGAGTCGCCATAAGTCACAATTGACTTGCTGTCACATCATCATCGTCGTCGTCATCGTCGTCATTGTCGTCGTCATTATTATTATTATTATTATTATTATTATTATTATTATTATTATTATTATTATTATTATTATTATTATTATTATTATTATTATTATTATTATTATTAATTGAATCAGGTAATACAAATTACATTAAAATACTTGAAAGTGTGCATTAATGCTTTAGAAATGCAAGTAAATGTAAGTTGTGAAAATTCCTCAGGTGTATGTATATATAATTTTCTTTCGGAAAACACCATAAAAGTAGCATACTAGGTAAAGGTAAAGGTTCCCCTTGACATTTTTAGTCCAGTCATGTCCGACTCTAGGGGGCGGTGCTCATCCCATTTTCAAGCTGTAGAGCCAGCATTTGTCCGAAGACAGTTTCCATGGTCACATGGCCAGCGTGACTAGATACTGGACGCTGTTACCTTCCCACCGAAGTGGTACCTATTTATCTACTTGCATTTTTAGATGCTTTTGAATGGCTAGGTTGGCAGGAGCTGGGACAAGCGACGGGGGCTCACTCTGTCATGTGGATTTGATTTTACGACTGCTTGGTCTTCTGACCCTGCAGCACACAAAGGCTTCTGTGGTTTAGCCCGCAGCGCCACTAACTCAACCACAAAGAAGACTCATGAGAACAAAACAAGGGAAAGGATCCTAAATGTCATTAAAAGGGCATGACTGCCCAAAGGAGAGCAAGGCACATGCCCTTCAGACACACCTAGGCTAGACAAAGCTTCAGAGTCATTGGAGACGGGACTATTAGTGCATAATTCCCTCGTGTGGTCCAGTCTTGGGCTACTTCCTTGGCATTCTGTGGCTTTAGGTATAGAAAGGCTGGCAGAAACCACTATCCCATGGGCTTCATCTTCTGCGACTCTCCCTGCTCTCGCACGCCTTATGAGACTAAGCATCCATTCCTCAGGGTTGGATGCAGATTTAGGTATGTGAAACTGGGCTGGCCATGTAGTCCAACCCCCCCCCCTCTGCTGTCTGTCACCTGAAAATGCTACACATAAACTTTTGGGAACCCTGCCAATTGGTGTGAGCCCAGGATATAGTCCACTCAACAGCCCTGGACGTCTTCCTGGTGATTTTTTCCCCCTCTCATTTAACTGATTTGCTAGCACCAGAACATTCTTGGATTTTACTCTTTTCAGTGGCCGCTAAAATTGCATGAAAGTACTGAGGGATCCAATAGTATTTGGGAAGTTTTGTGTGGTTTATCCTGAGTTCCTGACATTTATTCAGGACGTGGGTGCCCTGAGAAAATACATTCCCCAGGCCTTCCTATCAAGAGGGATGGTATTAGAGCAAACTCTAACACAGGGAAGACAAATGCATGTTTAGCTCTATTGAGGTGGGGGGGCCACGATGGATTTATCATACCCTCCCATCTCCCTCCCACCCACAATTCAGGCATTGCAGGGAACCACAGAAACAAATATATAAAAGATGGATATGATCACTCTTGGTTCAGTTCTGATTAGATACTATCTAAATGGAAGAGGGGTTATCCAGCTTGCACAAAGACGCCGCGTGCCCCCCCCTGCTTCTTCTGGGAGGGGAGACTTCACTAAAGCAATTGATGAGAACCACAAGGCTAAGTAACTGTGCAGCAAGTGAACCATGCTCCCCCTCCGTCTGTTGGCATCTTCCCTCATAATCATTCATCCTCTCTATAAACAGATTTCCTCGTAATGGTTTTCTTTTTCTTTGAAGTGTCCCATTCATTCTGTTTCTCTCTCCATTCATGTGTTCAAAATTCCTTGAAAGGAAGTCAGTAGAGGGAAAAAAAACATCTAAAGATCTTGAAGGATGGTACTGGGAGAGGGGAAGAGGAGGGGGACCGCTCTTGAAAATCTCGATTAATCAGGGCTTTTATTCCCCCCTTGCAACTGAGCAACTGTGAATGATTATTAACATCTCTGCACAGAGCAAAGGCCCCTGGAGCACATATACTTAACTCCATCTCTGCTTAGTGAGGGCAGAGGCACAAACGCTGAATGTTAACTACAACTCCACAGCTGTCAACAGTTTCCATCCAAAACACATTTACTCCAGAGGAGTCTTACAGGAAGCTTTGGGCTTTAGCAGAGAAGGTATTCAAATGCAGCCAGCAGGACTTAGTCTGCAACCCAGTGCACACTTGCTAAGGAGGCAATGATAATGATGATGACAATGATGTATAAATTAATATATTGGGACAAGCAAGTTATCACAGATGAAAGCTGATTTTAATAAGCTGGATATTGTATTTGTGAAGGGTTTCATGGCCGGGATCTGATGGTTGTTGTGGGTTTTTCAGATTCTTTGGCCGTGTTCTGAAGGTTGTTCTTCCTAACGTTTCACCAGTCTCTGTGGCCATGGGCATCTTCAGAGGACTGGATTCGGAACTCTGTGCTCTGGTGCAGTTTGTTTGGATAGTTGAGTATTTATAGTTGTGGGATCAGCTTTTGTCTTTTTCAGGAGATGGGTGACTATGGTGATCAGTGTTTTTTGTTTTGTTTTGTTTTTGTGGGTATATTGTTGTGATAAGGGGAGAGATTATCTGTCACTCTGATTGATGGGTAACATTAGCTGGTCTTTTGTGTCCAGAGATTGGCAAAACATTAGGAAGAACAACCTTCAGCACCCTGCTAAAGAGCCCGAAAAAACCACAACAACCATCAAGCTGGATATTATACCTCTGGATAAATAATAATAACAAAAACTGATACCTTACAGAAATTGGAGCGCCATCAACAAGCAAGCTCAAAAGTACAAAATTTTCAAAGTATCAAGCATTAAGGAAGACATTAAAAGAATATGGGGAAAAAGCAGGTCACCATCCTCCCCATACTAATCTCTCCAGATGGAGTTGTTCCAAAATCTTTAATTACCAGTTTTAAACAATTGCCAATAACTGCTAATTTGCTTCCTGCGGTCCGAAAATCTGTGACTTTGCAAAGCTGTCATCTCACTTATTGATCTTTAGGACTTGACTCCTAGCTTTTGGCCTTCATCGTTTCATCTGCCCCACGCTCCAGCAATGCAGAGAAGCAAGAAGTGTCATGTAATGAGGGTGATGATCCAGAGACCCTATTTGGTGACGTTAGGGTTGTCAGTGGTATCAGTGTTGATATGTGCTGGGAGCTGCAGGGCAACCGTGTCAGGAGCATCAATTAAGAAATGGTACACGGCATCTTGTGACCTGCATCCAACATGACAGCCCTTTTCTACTAAGAAGGCAGAAGAAGAGAGTTGGATCTGCCCAGAAATGGCTCGTTGTTTTTAGTAAACCAGCAAGGGTGCCCGATTCTAATGTTTCTGATTGTTTCTTTTTTTATTTTTAAAGCAGCAGCCACATAACTTCCTCCCCTTCCCTGCCCTCCCCATAATTTACTCCACCTACTAATGCCTCTAGGCTCTTTGCTCTGCCCTGTGGTCATTTCAGACATGCACAAATACTTCTAGTTCAGTTTAATTTGCAAGCATTCCTCCAACAAGAGTGCATGTACCGTATCTCATTTCTGCAATGGAAGGAATCTATGGCAAAAAGGGGGAATAAAGAAAGTCATTCAGGGGTGCTCTGGTAAATGTTGGGGCTGCAAGATCTCAACAGGTCATTCTCACATGGTTGTTCTGACATGGGGAGGGCCATTGTTGTTGGATGTCCTGGGATGGCCTGGATCCTCTCTGTCTCGTTTGTCCCTGCCCATCTCACTCCCAGGATGGACGGCCTTCCACTCTTGCCTGCCTTCTCTCCCAGCCAACTTTAACTCTCTCTTCTTTTCTAGTTTTATCCACCTAAGTCCGATGCTGCAAAGATGAGATGGTTGGGCAGTGTCATCGAAGCAATCAACACAAATTTGACCCAACTCCGGGAGGCAGTGGATGACAGGAGGGCCTGGCATGCTCTGGTCCATTGGGTCATGAAGAGTTGGATACAACTAAACAACTAAACAACAACGACCATTCCCAAACCTGCATATTGTAGCCTCAATGCTTTCTATTTTTTTTAAAAAAAATTACCATCATGCATAAACGATACAGGCCTTCTACAGCCTTATCCCAGATTAATTTGGGCTTAAACCTGTGTTTTGAGTGTGGATATATCCTTTTTTTTTAAGTTTCTATTTTGCCTCCCTTTGTTATGTGAACTATGTTTGTATATTGTTATTACATGTTTTGGTTCTCTTCTATTTGATGTTTGAACATGATTAGTATTGAATTTTAGTTTATGCTTAGGTTGATATATTGCAAACTGCCTAAAGCAGTGGCCCAGCAGGGTAAAAATCTAATTTTGGGCAATCAATTTTCTCTGCATCTTTAGCTTTTCCTCCACAGGAAAAAAACATTGAGAACAAGACAAAGCAAATTTTATTTATACAAATTACCTGAAGGTGAAGAAAAAGTCTTTCCTGTTGGATGCAAAAATTCACGCTCACACAGAGAGAGACACAGAACAGTGCTGCACTGGAGGGAGAACACAAGTGAACCAACGTCCAAGATTTTCTTCAGAACAGGAGCAACACTGGGCTCTGTAGGGAGCTGTACCCCCCTCCACATCTGGTAGCATAAAGCGGTGCTCCTGTTAGGATCAGCATCATTGGTGTCTCCCCTTTCATCCCTTTAAGTTACGGTAGAGGAGAAGATGGAGATGTCTCAAATAAGTGTGGGATATCATTTTTGTCTTTCTTCTGGCTGCCTCAATGGTGCGACATCCACTGCTTACACCGATTGGGGGGGGCAGCAGTAGACCCCAAATAATGAGAGGTGGATTTGCATCTCATCTCAGTTGCACCACCCCTGCAGATAACTACATTATTGTTGTACAGTCATGCTGACCTAATAAATTGGTTATTAAACAATGTTGTGTTGCTGCACTTCGGTATGTGCTTGTGCATGTATGTGCATATATTGTTTTTAGCACTATTTTGCTGTCCTCCTGTGCTCAAAACATTATCAAGACACCACCACAGGTAACAGCAACCTCACAGTCTTGTATGTGAGGCTAACACTTAAATTTGCTATGGGCAGCTTGTGCCTAACAAATGAAGACAGGATTTTAATGACCAACATGATGTGATTTAATGTGGAATATCTGCACAGGGCTGATGAGATTAGAATCCTCTTATCAGCTTTAGCTAGCCCGGCCAATGTTGGATCGTGATGAAATTGTAACTGAGCATCAGGGTTCTTTGCCACACATTCTACACTAGTTATTAAACCATGTTGCTTTGCTGCTCTTGGGTGTCCATAAGTGCCCATGCGTGCATGCATGCTGTTCTCAGAACTTTTATATCTTAGACGTTAAACTGCAGTTCCTACAATTACTGACCTTTTCCCAAGTTGGATGCAGATAATGATAGACAAAACTCAACAGTTAACAGGAGGGCACTGGCTTTCTCACACACTGAATGTACGTTTTTCAGTGCCTTGTGTAGTAAAAAAAAAATCACAATATTTGCTGTGTTTGTATTGTTATATGTCATCAAGTTGGACTCAACATATTGTTGTTGTTTAGTTGTTAAGTCATGTCTGACTCTTCGTGACCCCATAGACCAGAGCACGCCAGGCCCTCCTGTCTTCCATTGACTCCTGGAGTTGGGTCAAATTCATGTTGGTCGTTTCGATGGCACTGTCCAACCATCTCGTCCTCTGTCGTCCCCTTCTCCTCTTGCCTTCACACTTTCCTAATATCAGGGTCTTTTCCAGGGAGTCTTCTCTTCTCACGAGATGGCCAAAACATTGGAGCCTCAGCTTCAGAATCTGTACTTCTAGTGAACACTCAGGGTTGATTTCCTTCGGAATGGATAGTTTGTTCTCCTTGCAGTCCAGGGGACTCTCAAGAGCCTCCTCCAGCACCACAATTCAAAAGCATCAGTTCTTCGGTGGTCAGCCTTCTTTATGGTCCAGCTCTCACTTCCATACATCACTACAGGAAAAACCATAGCTTTGAGTATTTGGACCTTTGTTGGCAAGGTGATGCCTCTGCTTTTTAAGATGCTGTCAAGGTTTCCCATTGCTTTCCTCCCAAGAAGCAGGCGTCTTTTAATTTCTTGGCTGTGTCACCGTCTGCAGTGATCAGGGAGCCCAAGGAAGTAAAATCTGTCGCTGCCTCCATTTCTTCCCCTTCTATTTCCCAAGAGGTGATGGGACGAGTGGTCACGATTTTTAGGGTTTTTTTTAAATGTTGAGCTTGAGACTGTTTTTTGCACTCTCCTCTTTCACCCTCATTACGAGGTTATTTAATTCCTCCTCACTTTCTGCCATCAGAGTGGTATCATCTGCATATCGGAGGTTGTTGATATTTCTTCCGGCAATCTTAATTTCGGCTTGGGTTTCTTCCAGTCCAGCCTTCCGCATGATGTATTCTGCATATAAGTTAAATAAGCTGGGGGACAATATACAGCCTTGCCGTACTCCTTTCCCAATTTTGAACCACTCAGTTGTTCCATGACCAGTTCTAACTGTTGCTTCCTGTCCCACATATAGGTTTCTCAGGAGACAGATAAAGTGGTCAGGCACTCCCATTTCTTTAAGAACTTGCCATAGTTTGTTGTGGTCCACACAGTCAAAGGCTTTCGCATAGTCAAGGAAGCAGAAGTAGATATTTTTCTGGAACTCTCTGGCTTTCTCCATAATCCAGTGCATGTTAGCAATTTGGTCTCTAGTTCCTCTTCCCCTTCAGAATCCAGCTTGTACTTCTGGGAGTTCTCGGTCCACATACTGCTGAAGCCTACCTTGTAGGATTTTGAGCATAACCTTGCTAGCGTGTGAAATGAGTGCAATTGTACGGTGGTTGGAGCATTCTTTGGCAATGCCTATCTTTGGGATTGGGATGTAGACTGATCTTTTCCAATCCTCTGGCCACTGTAGATTTTTCCAAACTTGATGGCATATTGAGTGTAGCACCTTAACAGCATCATTTTTTAAGATTTTAAATAGTTAAATTGGAATACCATCACCTCCACTGGCCTTGTTGTTAGACAAGCTTTCTAAGGTCCACTTGACTGCACTCTCCAGGATGTCTGGCTCAAGGTCACCAGCCACACTATCTGGGTTGTCTGGTACATCCAGATCTTTCTGGTATAATTCCTCTGTGTTTTCTTGCCACCTCTTCTTGATGTCTTCTGCTTCTGTGAGGTCCCTCCCATTTTTGTCCTTGATTATGTCCATCTTTGCACAAAATGTTCCTTTAATAGCTCCAATTTTCCTGAACAGATCTCTGGTTTTCCCTTTCTATTATTTTCCTCTATTTCTTTGCATTGTTCATTTAAGAAAAAAGCAAAGCAAAGTGTGCGGCTTATATACCGCAACATAGTGCTTCAAGCACTCTCTGGGCCCCAGCAAGCTGGTTACTCATTTTACCGACCTCAGAAGGATAAAAGGCTGAGTCAACGTTGAGCCGGCTACCTGGGATTGAACCCCAGGTCATGAGCACAGTTTTGGCTGCAGTACAGCGATTTAACCACTGCGCCACGAGGCTCTTCAGCTCTTGTCTCTCCTTGCTATTCTTTGGAAGTCTGCATTCAGTTTTCTGTAACTTTCCCTATCTCCCTTGCATTTTCTTTCCCTTCTCTTCTCTGCTATTTGTAAAGCCTCGTTGGACAACCACTTTGCTTTCTTGCATTTCCTTTTCTTTGGGATGGTTTTTATTGCTGCCTCCTGTACAATGTTTTGAGCCACAATCAGGTACTCTGTCCACCAAATCTAGTTCCTTAAATCTGTTCTTCACTTCCACTGTGTATTCATAAGGGATTTGGTTTAGATTATACCTGAGTAACCCAGTGTTTTTTCCTACTCTCTTCAGTTTAAGCTTGAATTTTGCTATAAGAAGCTGATGTTCAGAGCCACAATCAGCTCCAGGTCTTGTTTTTTCTAACTGTGTAGAGCTTCTCCATCTTTGGCTGCAGAGAATATAATCAATCTTATTTCAGTATTGCCCATCTGGCGATGTCCATGTGTAGAGTCGCCTCTTGTGTTGCTGGAAAAGAGTGTTTGTGATGACCAGCTTGTTCTCTTGACAAAATTCTACTAGCCTTTTCCCTGCTTCATTCTGAACTCCAAGGCCAAACTTACCTGTTGTTCTTTTTATCTCCTGACTCCCTACTTTAGCATTCCAGTCCCCTACAATGAGAAGAACTCCTTTCTTTGGTTGGAATCCACATAGCAACCCTAATAGGGCTTTCAAGGTAAGTGAGCTATTTTAAGGAGTGGCTTGACCAGTTCTGCACACCCAGTGGGTTTCCATGGCTGAGTGAGGATTTGAAGCCTGGTCTGGAGACTCCTAATCCCTTACTCTATCCACCTACCAGGGATAAGATTTCTGTATATATTTTTTTGAACAACAAGACCCAGGTGTACTGGAATTGCCCCAGCTTTAGCAATCCCTTCCAAAAATAACACCCCTTCCTCAAGTGTAAGATTTAACTTACAGCAGATGCATAAATGAGGGAGGGGGACTTCTCCATTTCAGATTGCAAGACAGAGAACCTAGCTAGGTGGGGCTAAGTTTTGTGGCACCTCAAAAGATTAGGGCTATTGTACTCACCTGGTCTATTAAGCTTCCATACAGGGTGTTTCTCAGGAAACTGCAATACCCCCTCCTGCTTTGTAGAGTCTCAGAGCTTAGTCCTGCTCAGCCCAGCTATAAATTACATCAAACACCTGATGAGGGGCAGGAGGGGTGCTAAAGCCTTCAATATTCTTTCTGGGGCAATTCCAAGATTATGTCTGGGTACTGTCATTCAAAAATAAATACAAAAATCCCTTTCTTGCCATCTACAGTCCCCATGTGCCATTAAAGAAAATATGCTCCATGACTGGACACATCACATTGGCTTTAGGCCTTATTCGTTTTAAAATTTCTTAGTTGTGAAACTTAAAGGACTGTCAATACATCTATTTGCAGGGTGAACAATTCATTACAGGTCAAAAGCAGGTCAAAGAGTCCATTTTATTTTATTTTTCTCTTGGTGTGGGTTATTTTTGTTACAACTGTTCACTAAACAGTAATGGCCATTGGACAAATGCAGTAAAGACTACTGTAGTCTCATATAATTCTAGCTTGTGGCACATGGCCTTTTGGCTCTTCACCTGTTTTGGACATTACCTTCTGGAAGTCCCAGTCAATGTGGGGAACAAGGAAGGGCTGTGGGAGGTGTGGCCCAAAACAGGTGGCAGAGCGAGATTCACCAATCCTGGTGCAGTCTGACAAATTAGAAGGAGCAATGGTTGAGTTCAATAGAAAATAAATTCCTGGATTCGTTCTAACTTTCTACTCCTTTCTAGGCTCAAAGCTACCAAAGTTGTCTTAGTGGCCAGCCAACTGCAGAAGGCCGAGTCAAGCTTGGAAAGCTGTTTGTAAGAACAAATGTACAACAGTCACCACATCAGCAGATCTGAGCTCAGGCAGAAGAGCAGCAAGGGCAGAATTGCCATCTTTCCTCCCAAGTCCCCTTCATGGCCTGCTGCATAGATCAAAGACCAGACTGCTTCCATTAGATGGGATATGGAGATGCTCATCATAGGCATCCTTCAGTCTCGAGAGACTATGGTAACATGCTCTGAATCGAGGAGTGTCCTCTCCAGAGCATGAAGCCCGGGTAGGGTAATATGGAGGATAGGCTGTTACCCAAGCAGCAGATCCCCCCTCTCCGATGCTACCTTGTCTTGAAATAAGACTCCAGCTGTTGTGCCTTTCAGCTTTCACACCTGAGGGTCAAACCTGAGAGTGTGCTTAGGACATATTTAGAAGCAGTGCTCCCTCATGTGGCGGAAAACCTCTGTCCTGAATGGTGTGTGCTTTTCTGCACTTCCCTGCCTTGCATTCCAGGGTGTTTTGTGGGGGATCTTTGGGGGTCTGATTCCTCATCTCTGAGGACATTGACCTGTGGGGTAGGAAATGGGCTAATTTCAGGGAATGCACATCCTGCTTCATGTTCTGTTTGTTGCCAGACTTTCAGAATGCATGCACCACAGTCCTAGAAGTCTACAGGGATTTCCTCACCCAGACTGCTTGGGGCTTAAATCAAGGAAATCATAATGGAAATAAAGTCCTGGCAGGTGCTTAACAAGTTCTTAAGCTAATGAATTCAGATTCCAAGAGCTATTTTTATGCTGTGGAGAAGACATGGGGGAAATGGGTGGGCAGGGGGTTGCAAGGGATTATGGGGGTTGCAAGGGATTATGGGTGTAGTGGTCTCTACTCATTAGACTCTGCACAGGAAGCCTTTTAAAAAGCTATCATGCTCATAATCCCTTGTATGTTCAACTGAGTTTAGCCCTGGCTAGCCATATCCCCAGTCTTCTACACAAGATGAAAATGACTGCTAGACTTGAATTCATTAGCTTAAGATCTTGAAAACATCTGTCAGGATTCTTGCTTTTTCATTAAAGCCCCAAGAAAGCAGGCTGGGGGAATTCCTCCAGGCTTCTGGGGATGCAGCTCACAAATTCCAAACATCCCTTGCCTAGCACTGCCTTAGCCTTTATCTCAGGCAGTGTGATTTTTTGTGCTAGACCTGGATGCTTCACTTCAGGGTCTCTGAAGCCCCAGCCTCTGTTTCCTTAACCCAATTGATGCCTTACTAAACATTCCTCCCTTGCTTCGTTTTGATCCAGAATTTACCTGTTATCCTATTACATTAGATTCCTACATTAGATTGGCCTTTGAATGCTCAGCACATGGAAGTCATTACTATGGCTTTATTATTGCTACCTCCATGCCAATAAAGGCTGCTGGAGCAGCCTATATATCCCAGGCCAAATGAAACCACAAACTCCCTTCTCTTGGCAGGCAGGGTCTCTGTAGCACTGGCAAGTGAGGAACAGACAAATGGAGGGAGGCCTCCAAACGGGGATTGGGCACAGAGGTTTGTCAGGAGCCAGAATGAGCCAGGGCCAGAACACTCTCCTCCAGAGAGAGGAGCAAAGCGATTCCCCCCCCAGTACAAACCAAATGTGTTTTACATTCTATGGCTAATGCCTCAACATCCCTCCTTCACAGGTAATAAACTGGCCATCGTTTTAAAAATGAAAATGGAGCTCATCTCCTTTATGTCTCTTTATTAGGCATGTGGAAAATGAAAGCATGTGGAGCACAGATAAAATTGGTCCCCCCTCTTCACTCCAGCCATCAATTTAGATAAAGGAAAGGACTGGTCCTGAGTGGGGAAAGCAGTGGGGAGTCTGGGAATGGATTTGCAGGCCAAAATCTGGAAGCAGGATGGCATTTTCACTTTGAGGAGAAGTCTCAAACACTTTCCCCTGAATTCCAGCTCACCTTGAGCTTTAGCAGTTAGAAGTTCAAGCCTGTACATGCTTACTCCGAAAAGAGGTTCCATGAAGATCAGCACAGTTTTAGCACAGCAGCTTTGCAGAACACAAGCATCGAGCTTAGACTGACTCCTCTTTGAATTCAATTAGTTTTATTCCCAGGTTAAGTGTATGTATAATTGCATTATATGGGGGAACATGTGGGTCCATGTTTTTTGGATGGGCTGCAAGTCCACATCATTTCATACCATCAGCTATGTTGACTAGGGCTGATGGATGCAGAAGTTCAACAATATCTGAAGTCTGCTGCAGCATATTTGCACATTCATATTACAATCTGAATTTGCTTAATAAGGTGTAAGTTTCAAGGAATTTGAGACAACATACTTCTGAACTGGATTGTACCCTGTCAAACATAGTTTTAAACACCTTGCACTTTTAAACCTGGTCATGTAAACACAGTTTTCCAAGCTGAAATACTGGATTTTGCAAAAGTGAGGGTGAAATTTCCCACAATAAAAACACTTTTACTCTTCTAGACTTGGCTATTGTTCTGATGTGCCATGAAGGCACTTCTGACTTAGGGCAACCTCATGAATGAGTGATCTGCAAAATGTTTCATCCTTCAAAGCTGTTGCTTCTTTTATTGAGTCATTCCATATTATATTCGGTCTTCCTTGTTTCTTGTTGAGTTCAACTTTTCCTAACATTTCTTTCTTTTCCAGGTAGTCTTGCTTTCTCATGAAGTGTCCAAAGTATGACAGCCTCAGTGGCTCATTTTTGCTTGCAGACGAAGTTCAGGCTTGATCTGATCTGGCATTTTGGTTCACCTATCTGGCTATCCAGGGTATTCCCACAGCTCTCCTCCAGCACCATATTTCAAATGAATTATTTTATCCCAGTCACCTTTCTTCACAGTCCAGCTTTCACACTCATGCATAGTACTGTACTTGAGAATGCACGAGTAAGGATGATTTTGGTCTCCAGTGACACATCCTTAAACCTGATGATCTTTTCTAGTTCCTTTAGTGCTGCCCGTCTGAGTCTCAGTTTTCTGATTTCTTGCCTTATCTACTCACTAGTAAATCCCAGGCTGGTCTGTTTGGTCTGGGGTGTGATGAGTATATGAAAAATATCTTACTGTCTGAGATTTTCTTGGTTTCTCCATCCTGGGATTTGAGACTGCCCCAAATATCTGCAAGATTCCCCAGTTTCCCACCCTACCCAGTCCCCATTGTTTCACCTGATATTTGGTGCAGGAAACAGCCAGATTCTATGCCTCTTTATTCCCTTTCCAGCAAATCCTCCTAGAAAGAAGTAATTATGAACCAAATTATAATAATCCTGTACAGCTTAGTGTTCCTTCTCCCCTTTTCCAGCTGAATTCTGTACAGGAAAGATGCCATTCTGTACAGGGATTGTAATCATCCTGCAGAGATTTTTATTTGCTCAAGAAAAAAAGAAGATGCACGGAAAGTCTAAGAAGTTCTGTAAGATATCTCTCAAGATTGCTCAAATCTGTCTACAGCTACATCTATATCTATCTTTCACTGAGAAATCTTACTGGGAAGAGAAAAGAGTGAGTTTCTTGATTGGTCTCTGTAAGTAAAAGGCTGCAGGAATCACACCTCTGCTTCCAATGGTTTTAACATCTTTATCGTGCAGAAATGGAGTGGCTGGTTGTTTTTTCCTGGCCCACAGGCATGCTGTTTTCATCTCATGGGCAGAAGAAGAAGAGGACAGGGGGAGGAAGAGGTAGAAATGGTTCTTCTTTTGAGTGTGTAATACAACAAGTCGCTGAAGATTTCTTTTCACCACACTACAAGACCCACATATAGTTACAATGTTTCCATGAGATCCACAGCACATAATGAAGGCATTTACATTTCCCTTGCTGTCCCACTGTTAGCAGCAACTGGCATTTAGAGGTTTACTACACTTGGACATGGAGGTTCTATTTACCATCCCAGATGCTCGTCTGAATAGCCTGTACCCCTAACCCTTCTTAAAACAATCCAAGCCAGTGACCATTGTTGAGATACTCTGCATTTTTACTCTGCATTTTTAGACCATGAGATGGTCTAAATGTGTTGCTCTTCTATCGGTCAAGCTCAGCAAGCCAATTTGGAAGGACAGCCTGTATGTGTAAGGGAGGGGAACCTTAACAAATGACTCTTTGCTTTTGTCAAATGATCTGATAGCAGATCAGTTGAAAGTGAAGGGAGGGATTTCTATTGTAGGTTGGAGTGGACAACTTCCGTGTGTCGGAGATCTAGTTTTCTACTTACAGGGACCCCACAGCAAGTCCAAGAAAAATACCTTCAAAATGGGAAAATAAATGACAAAAAAGGACACAAACAAACAGCAAATCTATTTCCATTTCTGGGCGGTGGGTGGGTTGGGGACCAGTATTAGTTTTATTTTACTCTTACTATTTTAATACATTTGTTAGGGTTGGCCACTCCCTGCAGGGCAGTCCTGGCCTATTTAAAAGCTGCCTGGCCCCTCCGGAAGGCCTCCAGCAGTCGCACGTTTCCCCGGTTTGGGCCAGAAAAAGAGGGCGATTCCCCTCGAGGAAGCCCAGGCATTTCATTTGTCTACTCCTGCTGTAAATTTAAATTGGTGCAAGGAGGGGGAGGGGGAGCCCCCCCACTAAAAAAAGAAGAACAATGAAAGCAGCAACAACGATAGCCATTATAAACTATAGGCTGTGTTTTTATCTGTAGTAAAGCTGCTGCTGTTGTTTAAAGTAATAATTATCACGGATGGTGATTATAGTTATTCCGGTTGCTGTTGATGATGATCAGGATAATACTAACGGCTGGTTAATATTACTTAATAGTTAGGATTATTTATTACTGTGCCCATTTTTGTCGCTTTGCTTTTATCACTTATTGGTGATATCATTAGTATAAAAATAAGCACGACAAGGACAAATAACAACAATAGCAAAAACGAACAAGCAGCAAAGTGGTGTTTTTTTAAAAAACTATTGGTTTTTGAAGACGTCTGACCTAGAAAGCCAAATTGCTTCCTAATATTCAACTTCATCTCCCCCCTTCCTCAATTCCCCAGCTGTGGGGGAAGGGTGAACTGGGAGGGACGGAAAAGCTCTTTTACAAACTAGAAGGCGGTCCGGGCCTCAGAGCTAGGAAGCGGTCTGTGGAGGGGGTGGGAGAGGATTCCCCCACCCCACCCCGGACGCGGCTGCATCCTCCTCGTCTTTGCAAACTCCCCCGAGTATCCCCGTGACGTTTCGAAACAAGAAAACTGGCGGTTCAATGCCCACAACGGATATTTAATATACTTAAATAGCCCATCTATTTAAAATATAGTTAAGTGCATGGCTTGGAAGCCATAAAAAACTTTTACAAACATTACACAAGTTTATGATGTCCAGACACATTTTTATTTTAAAAAGAGAGTCAGCTTCCAGTTATTCAAGAATTAATAGGTTCTTGCTGGAAAGAAAGAAAAAAACGTACTCTTATAAAGCACTGGTCGTTGGCCCTTTCGTAGCCTTCTTTAAATTTTAGTTTAGTCGGTCTTTTTTTTTTAGTTTACATTTTGTTATTTTACAGAAAAACGTATTCCAGACATTATTAATTCCATTTAAGGGGCTGCAAAACCCTGACACTCCTCCAAGGTTTGAAAAGAGGGACCGATTCCTTTTTGTCTTTTTCTGGGAGGCGCTGCTTCTTTTGCTTCGCTTCGCTTCTTCGCTTCGCTTTTTGGTTTGGTTTGTTTCCGGGCATTTCCAAATTGTGTTAGGGAACTGTGGCCTAACCGCCACGAGCGGCAAGGCAAGAGGGCCCCGATCCTAGCAAAGCTAAACCCTTTGAGGTCTCGGGGAGAGCAGCAGCTGGACCAGGAAAGGACATCGAGGCCCCTCGGCTCCTGTCGGTGGGTTGTCCGCCGAAGGAGTTCCGGGGGCCTTTTGTCCTGAAGCAGCCCCCGCGAGGGAAGGCGATACCTCCGAAATCGGCCTCTCTGGCTGGCTCGCTAGGAGCTACCCATCTGTACCTGCACTCCGATTTTATGTTAGGGGACCCATAAGAAGTGGGGGTGACGCTTAAAAAAGATATATTTTATTTGGCTTCAGCTTTGCTACTCCTTCTGAAGCAAACTAGATTCTACAATTTGCTTCTGAAGCAAACTAGAGTCCACAAAGCTTATGACAAGGAAAAGCTGGTAGTCTTTCAGATGCGACAAGACTCTGTTGTCACTGAAGCAGGCAGAGAGACTGACAGGACTCCGTCTTCTTCTTCTTCTCCTCCTTCCTTTCCAAGGGCGTTGGGAGCTGGTCTTTCACGCTGAAAGCAGCAGCTCCGGACGGTAAAATTGCGCTGCATCCTTCAAATCCGTCTCCTGAAGGCCTTTGAGCACACACGTCCTTCAGTTTGCTCTTCTTTTGCTTTTCTTCCCAAGGATCTCTTGTCACCAAAGGATTCTCGCCTGCTGAGACTTATGGTTGATTTCTTGGACCGGTATCCTGGTGGGAAATTTCATGGGCCGCTGTTTGCACGATCTGAAAGAGGTCAGGCAGGGAAGGAAGGGACACGGAGTCAAAGACCTTCCCGGACTGTCCAAGGCGGCTATAGGTCCCACACCGGTGGGTTGGGGCTGTAGGTCCCCTTGGTTTAGTGATTCCGCCCCTCTGGAAAGGTCCAAATGCTAAGCTCATGGCTGCTCTATAAAGCAGGAATGGATGAGAAGTAGTCACGAGAGAGAAGACTCCAGCAGAATAGATGCCAGTATTAAGAGTGTTGAGTACTCAATGAATTACGCATCTAATTTAAGCACCTGCTTTATTTAACACACCCCGCTGGAAAAAGGCACTACATGGATGGATGTGCACGCATACATACACACGATCTGAATCACTACCCAGATACTTTTTTTTTCCTTAGGGAAGCCTAATTAGCTACAGATGCTAACCCCCGCCCCCCTACACACACATACACTCTCACACACGCGCGCGCACACGTACACACACACACATACCAGCCGCCTTCTCTGATAAAGGCTGCAGCTTCTACAATTGTCTTCTGGAGGAGGAACACGTGTTCACTGAGATCCGGGCTAGCTGTAGTTCCTGACTAGCCCCAGTCCCCGCCGCAATTTTGAAATCTTTGTATTTCCCGAGCTGTTTCTAAGCTTAAACGGCTATTTCGCGGCGTAAGCCTAGTTAAGAGTAAGGCCCGCTGGGTTTGGTGGGACTCATTCTTTGCGATCGCATCACGATTGTGTTGTTGTTGTTGTTTGTAAATAGCAGAATACTATTATTCTTTACTTGTCCGAATAGTAATTTAGTATCACGGCCATCGGACTTCGAAGGTTCGGGTTTTGTCCATGCTTGTGTGAGAAGGCAGCGAGGTGTTCATGTTTATTTGTTGTATTATTATAATTATCAGATCAATCGGGAAATTGACATGGGTAAATCTGATAAGGCAATAGCGCCTATTCCTCATACCACATAAGTCACTCCTCCTCTCTCTCCGGATCAAACTAGAATAGAATATCTATGCCCGGTTTAAAAAAAAAAAACAAACAAACCAAGCCACCCAACTAACTAGGTTGAACTTATGGAAGGACCGATCCACCCGTTTCATCCCAAGAAAGTCGCCCCCTCCCCCGCCGCCAATCTCTTCCACACCTGGATCCTTCTTGGGAGAAGTGAAGCTGTTCGGGGGGCAGGTAAAGCTCTTCTGCTTTACCTCCCCCCCCCCCGAGTGAAGCTCTTCTGCGGAGGTAAAGAGGCTCGGAGAAGCCTAGTTCTGAAGATCTGCCGGGGAACGCAAGGATCATCGAGTCGAGCCCCCCTGCCAACGCAGGCGCGGCTCGCCTTTTGGGCGTCTACCGGGAAAGAAGCGCCAGCGGCAGCGGACGCTGAAACGGGCTCTGAAGGGGATCGCTTTGGCCCGGCCTTTTAACAGCCAACTCAGGGGAAGGCCTCTTGGCCTTCTGAACTCTTTCCCAGCAGATGCTGCCGGGCGGCGACCAAGCCGGCCAAGAAACGCCGGAACCGCTGATTGCCAGGCCGGCGGCCTCCGGGAAAGTCGGCGGCAGATCCCTTCGAAACGCCCGGGACTGGAGGTCGTGATTCGGGAGGGCAGCGAAATGGTAGAGTAAGGGGCCGTTGGGTTGGAAGCGGGACACCGAGGGAGGGGCGCGCGCGGGGGGGATACTTTATGGATCCCAGAATCCATTGGCCAGCAAAGTCATTGGCGCGGATTTCTGGGACCTTTGAGTCCTAAACTTTTTAAAGTTGTGGGTGAAGCTATTTTAGGACGAAATAGATTATGGGTGAAACCCGCCGGACTTCTACGTGTGAACTGCTGTGAAAAAGGGGGTGGGATGGGAGGGATCCGTCTTCGCTCAACCAGTAGAGGCCGATTCCCTCAGTGTCTCCGAAGATGGAAATCGAACCGTTTTCGCCCTCCCCAACCCTCTCGCCCTTCATCTTCTGGTAAGAAAGGATGCTTAAAGCGCGCGTCCACAAAGGCTCAATAAAGCATGTTTCGGATAGCGGTCACTGTAAATGTTCTTGGGAAGTGAGGTATTCAGCTCAGAGTCCAGGTTAACCATGGCATCCCAGACACGCTGCCTCGGAACCATTCAATTCAATGGAATGTAGTCGGGATTAGGTGCCCTGCAGGCTCGGAAATTTATCACCCAATCCTGGCTGTACTTGCCGATTCGAAAGCAACTCCCCCCCCCCCAGCCAATAAAGGTTAAATCCAATTTAAGTTCCAACTACAGTGGACCCATTAAATGAATAGGACTTATTAGTCACTACTTAGCTATGGCCTCAGCTGAGTTTTTGCCCGACTATGCTCCTCAGAAAGCGTGCACAGAACGGCAAGAGTCACCATTAGTGAAACTGTACAGGCGGGTACATTCACAAGGCTGTTCTTTCCCCATCAAGAGAAGCCAGCAGCAAACAAAGCTAATCTCACTCTGTACAGGCTCAGAGTTGTCCCGACTTTCATTACGATTTGACACGAAATGACCGAGCTACGTCTGGACGCGGAGATGGGTTCTAAGCGAAGCCTTGTTCGAAAGGAAGCAAAGCTGGGGGGGGGGAGGGGGCTCCCGCTTCCCATCTCGGCTCAGTTGGGTGAAGTGTGGAATGGTTTTTCCCAAAGAAAGACATCCCCCCTGGGAAAGCATTGACATCATTCCTATTTTTAAACAAATGTTTATTTTAATCCTTTGTATCTTAAAAAATGGTAGTTGGGCCCTAGGTGTTAAAAGCCCCAGATCTCCCCCCGGCTTCTGGAGCTTCCTGGCTTTCCGTCCTTAACGTGTTAGAGCTCCTTCAGATGATCTTCCGACAGTCCGTTTGGCCCCAGATAAGGCCAGACGGAAGGCCTGTCATAAACCATTCAAATCCCTCACCCTCGTCAGTTTCAAGAGCTCACCTCCTCCCTGGTCAGGTGGCCTCCCTAGAATTCCGAAAAGGAACACATTTGTGGGTGTGCGTAAAGAGGAAATCACAATGTCAGTTAAACCCGGTTCTCAAAATCACCTCCCCCTTGGCACTTATTAGGTCCCCCCCCAAAAAAAAATTTTTTTGATGGACCAGCCCAGAGCCGAAGGTGGATTTCTTAATGAAAATAGACAGCACAATTTCTTACTCCTTGGAAGTAAGTCTCATTAAATTTAATAGGGGCTCATTCCCACAAAAGTGCATAAGGTTGTAGATTTGATGTTTCGGCTTTCCCTAAGTAAGTTTTGTTACCAGCAGTTGTTGGCTATATTTAAGGGAATTGTATGTATGCGGTGTGTCTTTTAATTGTTTTATATTGTTTCTTTGTTGTGCTCCACCCTGAGATATTAGGATATAGAGTAGAATATAAATTTCCTAAATAAAAGAAATATTCAAGGTCCCAGACACATGAGTTTAATTTAAAACAAACAATTCAGTCTTAAGAAACATGTCCCAGAACTTCAGTACAAAACTCTTGCTAACCCAAACGTGCCCTTGAACTCGGGACCTATATGTTACAAAGAAGTCTTCTTCACTGACCTCCACAGAATTTTCTTCAGCATGAACAGATTGAAGACCACCTCTGTGGTAGGTGCGAGAAGGAAATGCATGGGACATTTTTTTTTGAGAGAGAGTTATCTATTTCCTCTCATGTAAGGGACTTGGTAGGATCGTGGCCATTCTTCTAAGATAGCATAAAGGATAAGGTGCCAAAATCTGTACATCCCTTTGGCCCCCTTGGTGGGCGGGAAAGTGAGACATGCTTTTTAATATCTGAACAATAAACCCCAAATCAATCAGCTGTCCTTGCGTCCAGTTGTCCAACTGTCCAGTCGCCTTGTGTGCTCGGAGAGGCCTTCCCTTTTCTCAGATTTATTTCCGCAGTTGCTCAAGTAGTTCCAGCTGGCCGAACCTCTCCTGATATATCTCGCTTAACTGGGAAGCCCTGCTAGTCGGTTCCGACTTGAGGACACGGAACACGCATACACACACACAAACATGCACAAACTGGATCTTGCACTCCAAATTTGGTGTGACAAGAGCTGTGCGGCCTTTTAACACCACACAGGCCATGCATAGAGCAATGGCGTGGATGTACGCTTATGGGGGGTGGATTAGCGTGCGGCGAGAGCTCAGCCACAAAAGTAGTTTTAACCCGGCCGGTTGCAACGAAAGCCAGCGAGAGTTTCGCGCAGATTTTTCTTTAAAATAAAAATACATTAACAAATGCACCTAAATGTGTTTATTTTAGTCGAAGGCGCTTCCAGGAACCTGAGTGGAGATCGGAGCCCACGTCCTTTTCTTAACTTAAACTGGGCCTGGGGGGTGGGGGTGGGGGGACGACGCCAGAGAGTGTCCATTTTGGTCCCATTTAGGTTTATACACCCAAGCACACCTACCTGGCTACGGGATCTTTGTTTGGCCGGCAAAGGCGAACGAAGTCGGGGATGAGAAAAGTCGGGGGAGAGGACGGAGAAATAGGCGCGAGGTGTTCTTTGTTACAGCAAATTCATTTACTGGTTGATATAGTTCTACGAATCTCCCTTGAACTTCTTACCCGCTGCACATTCTTGGGATCGGGAGAAGCATTTATATTATTCTTGTCAGTTTGTCGGGTTCCTTTGGAAATCAAACCTCCGACGCTGCGGTTTCTACAGCCTTTAAAAGCAAAATTTCCCCCCTTCGTTCCTACACTATACCGTCTGCTTTCCGGTTGTTTTCTTTCTCAGGTTCTCGTCTCGTGTTTTTTTGTTTTCTTTCGGTCACCCCCTTTAAAGAGCCGAAAGGGAAACTGAGGCGCTTCCAGGCCCGTCCAAAGTGTGTGTACTCAGGACTGTGTGCATCGCGCTGCGTTCAGCGACTAACTCCCGAGTAAACCCATCTCTCGTTGAGAGGCCCAGAGGCCTCAGTCCTGCGCACGGTTACCTGGAAAGTCGTCCCATTGTTCTGGAAGACCTTTGCAAGAGACTCCGGCGAAAAGTTGAGGCCAGTGTCCCGGGCGGGGAGCGGGGGAGGCTCCGGGTCCAACCGACGTGGCGCCAGAAATGGCGCAAGCAGCTGCAGAAGCGCGCAGCCTTTCGCTCAGTGGGAATACCCCTTAATATGTGCGGGATCGTGCCCTTTATGAGAAATGTCAGCCTCACATAGCCAGCCGACCTGATTTCCCCTCTCCCGCGTTGACCCAACTAAGCCGACGGTATGGAGACCTGGTTCGGAACTCCTACCTTGACACCCCGCGTGCAGTGACCGTCACCAGGATCCAACCTCGGTAATTCTGCGGAGTTGCTTAGGGGAGAATGACGGGGTGGAGGAGATTCTAAAATCCCATTGAGCTCAGCGGGATTAAAGCAGGCAAGGGCGTGGGAGGTAAAGCGGAGCTCCATTTTATGGGCACTAAGCGGGGAACAAATTCTCCCTGAACTCAATGGGACGTTGGGAGAACTTTCGAAACGGAGATGCGTAAAATGCGGCTGTAAAGTCAGCGGGATTTACAGGTACATAGCTAGCTCCCAGTGAGTTCAATCGGGCTTTGTGAGTTGGCTCCATTGAATGGGGGCAGGGCGTATCCTGAACAAATTCGCTGTATTAACTGAATGGGCTAAATCCACGGGCTCGCCCCAGCCCCAGCAGACCTATGACATCAATGGGATTTTCATTCGTTGACTGGATAAATCCGGTTCATTCAACGGGTGTAATCTAGTTAGGATTAACAACTGAATTAAACTCTACAACTTTACCTAGATTGCAGGCAAAAACAAAACAAAACAAAAAAATAAAATAAAGACCAAAACGTTGCAGCACCTTTAAGACTAACTGCTTTATCTTAATGCGAACTCTCCCGGACAAGTCCACTTCTTCACTCCACTCCTTTGTCTGAGGAAGTGGATTTGTCCGGGAAAGCTCACATTAAAATAGAGCACTTAGTCTTCAAGATGCCACTGCTTTTTGTCTTCTTTCCTTTTTCATTGTCGTTTTTTAGCTGACATGCTAGCACAGACTAATAAGACTACCTTTTCTAAAACTTGATGATAATATTAAGAGAGACTAATAATTCATTGCTAATCATAGTCGCTCCAAAACCCATGATCATTTTTTGTAAGAATCCGTTCTTTTCTTGCTCATTTTAGGTTCCTACATAATTCATAAAGCCAGCAGCTATCTGCTGTACTTGAAACTTGCTCAGTAGTCTTAAGAGAAAACTTGAAATGTTTCCAGAAATATGTGACGAGTTGATCTAACTGTGCATTTGTGGGTGGGAGGGGAATTATTAAAAACAAGAGAGGGAGGGAGAGAGCGAGCGAAAGAGAGAAGTTTTATGGCAGGCAACAGTAACAGAGTAAGAGTGAGAGGTGACAAGGAGCCAGCCTGGGAAACACACATGGGTCTTTGGATCATTTCCAGTCAAAGAAATGCTACAAGAAGCGTGGGTGAAGACTAGTAGCACAAGGGACTAGCCTTCTACTAAGACTGAGGTGCTTTCTCTCGATGTGCATGGATTTCCCTTCCAAGAAAGGAATGGAAGAAATTCTGCACCCTAGCCCTATTGTTAATTCTAACTAGATAAACCCATTGAAGTGAATTGTACTCCTTAGTCTTCCCTTAAGCAAATCCATTGATTTCAAGGGATCTGCTCAAGTGGTCACTGATAGTTAGATCCAGCCCCTGGCATCTGGTTATTTTCATAGGCAGGTGGCTAAGGTGCTGCCCTGCTTCCAGGTTAGCACTGACCTATGCATCCTTTCCCAAAGTGAAGTGTCA